>NW_027136099.1:0-240244 GCF_039906515.1 Pseudorca crassidens
CTGAAGGAAACACACGGGAGGAACAGGGCCCTTCCATGGAGGCCCTTTTGGGCACAGGGACCTCTGCGTGGGATCTACTGGGTAAGTATGGCAGTACCTTAGATAGGCCTCAGTGACCAAGGCTGTGGTCTGGCTCATGCCTTAGCTGTGTTAAGTGTGGAAAACGTGCTGGTCCTCAGGCTGGGCCCACAGCCCAGCTTTCGCTTCTCTGAGAGTGCTGTCCCGAGTCTCCTCCTGGAGCCAGTCGTCAGCACGGTGCCTTTTGGCACTGCAGTTCTCTTTCAGTCAGGGAGGCCGTGCGACTGGCAAAGGGAGTCTGCGCAGCACTGCCTTCGCGAGGCTCTTTGACGACTGGGGCACTCAACCCAGGCAAGCCAGAGAGCAGTACGTTGCCCTTGCTATGAATGTGAAGAGCTTTCTCCAGGGCTCTGTTGAGGCTAAGGTTCCTCAGAAGCCAGGAGCCGCCGTTCCGGCACGGAGAGAAGTCATCCTGCGAACTTGGCGAACGAGCTCCTATCCTGTGTGCCCCCAGGAGCGTCGCAGAGTTAAGGCACTCCGTGGTGGAGTATGGCCTCATGGAAGCCACTGCACACCCAACTCCCCCGACGTGAAACACTGGAACTTACCTTGAGGCCTGAGGTCACCTTTCGTTCGGCCGGAGCTGAACATGTGGTGCCGTGGGAGGGGTTCCTAGAAAGGGATCGCCAGCACGGTTTTCGTTTTGAGAGAACACGCAGCCTCGGCCCACAACGACAATCCTGCCGTGCAGAGACGTCGGGCCGCTAGTGCTGTTCAGGCAGCTTTGAAGCCAAGCGCAAGGCGCCTCCAAACGGGGAGAAAGCGTACTCTCCCCTCCGCGTCCCACGTTCAAGCTGAATGACGCAGCATGTTTCTCGGAAGGCTGTGCCGAGCTATCTAGTACAAGGGAGAGAGTGCCTGCCTCTGCTGAGAAAGGTTTTGACGTGGGGATTGCTGGACATGAGGAAGAGCGTTCCCCAGGCCGTGCAAAGTTTAGGCTTTGGTGACTCTGGATGGTCCCAAGGGTCCAGAATTGTCCCTGGGAAAGCTGTCCTCTTTTTCTTTCTCCGGCTGGAAGTAAACAGCTGGCAACCGACTGCCGTACGCAGACGTCCTGGGGGAGCCCCCCGGTTTCATTTGGGATGCACGTGGGTGTCTCACAGAAGAGCCCAAATTCCTAATTGGGGGCACACCAGCATGGAATGTAAGGCTGTTTAGAACTGTGTACCCTGAGGCCGTTGGAAGGCCGTACGGACGAGAGCTTTCGAGCGAACAGGGCAGCGCTTCGCCATCATCGTTGCCCGTTCACGGAGCTTAATCAAACGAATGCCTTTACTTCCTGTGGTTCAAACGCAACAGAGGAGTTGGAAGGCATACAGTGCCCTTTGACAGTTGTTACGACGAACGTGAGTGCACAGTGTCTCGTGAAAGAAATCCCTAGCACTGTTGAAGCATCCCGTTAACGCATGCTTCTTCGCTCCTATGGCACTCCGAGGTGGTACTGACGGGGGAAATCTGGACTTTTATTCGAGGCCGGGGGGCTCACAATTCTTTTGTCGGCGAGCTCCAGAGTGCTCTTGCTGAAGCTCCCAGCAAGGACCTGAGAGCAGCAGGCCTCACACGAGTACACTCAGACGGCTTCCATCACGAGTAAACTCAGACCTCTTATGTGAGGCCTTCCGGCAGCAAAGAGAAGGTGGACGCGAGGAGTGTGCTTCAGGCAGCTTAGGACCCGCAACTGTCTCGTCTACCACGGAGGGGAATAAGGTTTGCCCAGGGTCGCCCAGTTTCAAAACTGAGCTCACGTTGTTATCCTCAGTGGTTTCCGATTACCTGAAGGAAACACACGGGAGGAACAGGGCCCTTCCATGGAGGCCCTTTTGGGCACAGGGACCTCTGCGTGGGATCTACTGGGTAAGTATGGCAGTACCTTAGATAGGCCTCAGGGACCAAGGCTGTGGTCTGGCTCATGTCTTAGCTGTGTTAAGTGTGGAAAACGTGCTGGTCCTCAGGCTGGGCCCACAGCCTAGCTTTCGCTTCTCTGAGAGTGCTGTCCCGAGTCTCCTCCTGGAGCCAGTCGTCAGCACGGTGCCTTTTGGCACTGCAGTTCTCTTTCAGTCAGGGAGGCCGTGCGACTGGCAAAGGGAGTCTGCGCAGCACTGCCTTCGCGAGGCTCTTTGACGACTGGGGCACTCAACCCAGGCAAGCCAGAGAGCAGTACGTTGCCCTTGCTATGAATGTGAAGAGCTTTCTCCAGGGCTCTGTTGAGGCTAAGGTTCCTCAGAAGCCAGGAGCCGCCGTTCCGGCACGGAGAGAAGTCATCCTGCGAACTTGGCGAACGAGCTCCTATCCTGTGTGCCCCCAGGAGCGTCGCAGAGTTAAGGCACTCCGTGGTGGAGTATGGCCTCATGGAAGCCACTGCACACCCAACTCCCCCGACGTGAAACACTGGAACTTACCTTGAGGCCTGAGGTCACCTTTCGTTCGGCCGGAGCTGAACATGTGGTGCCGTGGGAGGGGTTCCTAGAAAGGGATCGCCAGCACGGTTTTCGTTTTGAGAGAACACGCAGCCTCGGCCCACAACGACAATCCTGCCGTGCAGAGACGTCGGGCCGCTAGTGCTGTTCAGGCAGCTTTGAAGCCAAGCGCAAGGCGCCTCCAAACGGGGAGAAAGCGTACTCTCCCCTCCGCGTCCCACGTTCAAGCTGAATGACGCAGCATGTTTCTCGGAAGGCTCTGCCGAGCTATCTAGTACGAGGGAGAAGGCGCTTGCCTCTGCTGAGAAAGGTTTTGACGTGGGGATGGCTGGACAGGCGGAAGAGCGTTCCCCAGGCCGTGCAAAGTTTAGGCCTTGGTGATTCCGGATGGTCCCAAGGGTCCAGAGTTGTCCCTGGGAAAGCTGTCCTTTTCCCTCTTTTTCCGGCTGGAAGTACACCTCCGGCATCCGACTGCCGTTCGGAGACGTCCTGGGGGAGACGCCCTGCTTTCACTTTGGACGCACACTGGTGTTTCTCAGAAGAGCCCAAATTCCTCCCTGCGGGTGGGGAGGTTGGCACACCGGCATGGAATGTAAGGCTGTTCAGAACTGCGTACCTTGAGGCCGTGTGAAGGCCGTACGAACGAGAGCTTTCGAGCGAACAGGGCAGCGCTTCGCCATCATCGTTGCACATTCACGGAGCTGAATCAAACGAACGCATTTACTTCCTGTGGCTCAAACACAGCCGAGGAGTTGGAAGGCATACAGTGCCCTTTGACAGTTGTTACAACGAACGTGAGTTCACAGTGTCTCGTGAAATACCTTCCACGGTCGAAGCATTCCGTTAAGGCATGCCCCTCCGCTCCCTCTGGCGCTCCGAGGTGTTACTAACGGGGGAAATCTGGACTTTTGCTTGAGGCCGGGGTGGGGCGGGGGGACTCACAATTCTTCTGCCGGCGAGCTCCAGAGCGCTCCTGCTGAAGCTCCCAGCAAGGAACTGAGAGCAGCAGGCCTCACACGAGTACACTCAGACTTCTTCTGTCACGAGTCAACTCAGACTTCTTATGTGAGGCCTTCCGGCAGCAAAGAGAAGGTGCGCGCGAGGAGTGTGCATAAGGCAGCTTAGGACCCGCAACTGTCTCGTCTACCACGGAGGGGAATAAGGTTTGCCCAGGGTCGCCCAGTTTCAAAGCTGAGCTCACGTTGTTATCCTCAGTGGTTTCCGATTACTGAAGGAAACACACGGGAGGAACAGGGCCCTTCCATGGAGGCCCTTTTGGGCACAGGGACCTCTGCGTGGGATCTACTGGGTAAGTATGGCAGTACCTTAGATAGGCCTCTGTGACCAAGGCTGTCGTCTGGCTCATGCCTTAGCTGTGTTAAGTGTGGAAAACGTGCTGGTCCTCAGGCTGGGCCCACAGCCTAGCTTTCGCTTCTCTGAGAGTGCTGTCCCGAGTCTCCTCCTGGAGCCAGTCGTCAGCACGGTGCCTTTTGGCACTGCAGTTCTCTTTCAGTCAGGGAGGCCGTGCGACTGGCAAAGGGAGTCTGCGCAGCACTGCCTTCGCGAGGCTCTTTGACGACTGGGGCACTCAACCCAGGCAAGCCAGAGAGCAGTACGTTGCCCTTGCTATGAATGTGAAGAGCTTTCTCCAGGGCTCTGTTGAGGCTAAGGTTCCTCAGAAGCCAGGAGCCGCCGTTCCGGCACGGAGAGAAGTCATCCTGCGAACTTGGCGAACGAGCTCCTATCCTGTGTGCCCCCAGGAGCGTCGCAGAGTTAAGGCACTCCGTGGTGGAGTATGGCCTCATGGAAGCCACTGCACACCCAACTCCCCCGACGTGAAACACTGGAACTTACCTTGAGGCCTGAGGTCACCTTTCGTTCGGCCGGAGCTGAACATGTGGTGCCGTGGGAGGGGTTCCTAGAAAGGGATCGCCAGCACGGTTTTCGTTTTGAGAGAACACGCAGCCTCGGCCCACAACGACAATCCTGCTGTGCAGAGACGTCGGGCCGCTAGTGCTGTTCAGGCAGCTTTGAAGCCAAGCGCAAGGCGCCTCCAAACGGGGAGAAAGCGTACTCTCCCCTCCGCGTCCCACGTTCAAGCTGAATGACGCAGCATGTTTCTCGGAAGGCTCTGCCGAGCTATCTAGTACGAGGGAGAAGGCGCTTGCCTCTGCTGAGAAAGGTTTTGACGTGGGGATGGCTGGACAGGCGGAAGAGCGTTCCCCAGGCCGTGCAAAGTTTAGGCCTTGGTGATTCCGGATGGTCCCAAGGGTCCAGAGTTGTCCCTGGGAAAGCTGTCCTTTTCCCTCTTTTTCCGGCTGGAAGTACACCTCCGGCATCCGACTGCCGTTCGGAGACGTCCTGGGGGAGACGCCCTGCTTTCACTTTGGACGCACACTGGTGTTTCTCAGAAGAGCCCAAATTCCTCCCTGCGGGTGGGGAGGTTGGCACACTGGCATGGAATGTAAGGCTGTTCAGAACTGCGTACCTTGAGGCCGTGTGAAGGCCGTACGAACGAGAGCTTTCGAGCGAACAGGGCAGCGCTTCGCCATCATCGTTGCACATTCACGGAGCTGAATCAAACGAACGCATTTACTTCCTGTGGCTCAAACACAGCCGAGGAGTTGGAAGGCATACAGTGCCCTTTGACAGTTGTTACAACGAACGTGAGTTCACAGTGTCTCGTGAAATACCTTCCACGGTCGAAGCATTCCGTTAAGGCATGCCCCTCCGCTCCCTCTGGCGCTCCGAGGTGTTACTAACGGGGGAAATCTGGACTTTTGCTTGAGGCCGGGGTGGGGCGGGGGGACTCACAATTCTTCTGCCGGCGAGCTCCAGAGCGCTCCTGCTGAAGCTCCCAGCAAGGAACTGAGAGCAGCAGGCCTCACACGAGTACACTCAGACTTCTTCTGTCACGAGTCAACTCAGACTTCTTATGTGAGGCCTTCCGGCAGCAAAGAGAAGGTGCGCGCGAGGAGTGTGCATAAGGCAGCTTAGGACCCGCAACTGTCTCGTCTACCACGGAGGGGAATAAGGTTTGACCAGGGTCGCCCAGTTTCAAAACTGAGCTCACGTTGTTATCCTCAGTGGTTTCCGATTACCTGAAGGAAACACACGGGAGGAACAGGGCCCTTCCATGGAGGCCCTTTTGGGCACAGGGACCTCTGCGTGGGATCTACTGGATAAGTATGGCAGTACCTTAGGGAGGTCTCAGGGACCAAGGCTCTCTGGCTCACGCCTAGCTGTGCAAAGAAGTGTGGCAAACGTACGTACTGCTCCTCAGGCTGGGCCCACAGCCTAGCTTTCGCTTCTGTGAGAGTGCTGTCCCGAGTCTCCTCCTGGAGCCAGTCGTCAGCACGGTGCCTTTTGGCACTGCAGTTCTCTTTCAGTCAAGGAGGCCGTGCGACTGGCAAAGGGAGTCTGCGCAGCACTGCCTTCGCGAAGCTCTTTGACGACTGGGGCACTCAACCCAGGCAAGCCAGAGAGCAGTACGTTGCCCTTGCTATGAATGTGAAGAGCTTTCTCCAGGGCCCTGTTGAGGCTAAGGTTCCTCAGAAGCCAGGAGCCGCCGTTCCGGCACGGAGAGAAGTCATCCTGCGAACTTGGCGAACGAGCTCCTATCCTGTGTGGCCCCAGGAGCGTCGCAGAGTTAAGGCACTCCGTGGTGGAGTATGGCCTCATGGAAGCCACTGCACACCCAACTCCCCCGACGTGAAACACTGGAACTTACCTTGAGGCCTGAGGTCACCTTTCGTTCGGCCGGAGCTGAACATGTGGTGCCGTGGGAGGGGTTCCTAGAAAGGGATCGCCAGCACGGTTTTCGTTTTGAGAGAACACGCAGCCTCGGCCCACAACGACAATCCTGCCGTGCAGAGACGTCGGGCCGCTAGTGCTGTTCAGGCAGCTTTGAAGCCAAGCGCAAGGCGCCTCCAAACGGGGAGAAAGCGTACTCTCCCCTCCGCGTCCCACGTTCAAGCTGAATGACGCAGCATGTTTCTCGGAAGGCTGTGCCGAGCTATCTAGTACAAGGGAGAGAGTGCCTGCCTCTGCTGAGAAAGGTTTTGACGTGGGGATTGCTGGACATGAGGAAGAGCGTTCCCCAGGCCGTGCAAAGTTTAGGCTTTGGTGACTCTGGATGGTCCCAAGGGTCCAGAATTGTCCCTGGGAAAGCTGTCCTCTTTTTCTTTCTCCGGCTGGAAGTAAACAGCTGGCAACCGACTGCCGTACGCAGACGTCCTGGGGGAGCCCCCCGGTTTCATTTGGGATGCACGTGGGTGTCTCACAGAAGAGCCCAAATTCCTAATTGGGGGCACACCAGCATGGAATGTAAGGCTGTTTAGAACTGTGTACCCTGAGGCCGTTGGAAGGCCGTACGGACGAGAGCTTTCGAGCGAACAGGGCAGCGCTTCGCCATCATCGTTGCCCGTTCACGGAGCTTAATCAAACGAATGCCTTTACTTCCTGTGGTTCAAACGCAACAGAGGAGTTGGAAGGCATACAGTGCCCTTTGACAGTTGTTACGACGAACGTGAGTGCACAGTGTCTCGTGAAAGAAATCCCTAGCACTGTTGAAGCATCCCGTTAACGCATGCTTCTTCGCTCCTATGGCACTCCGAGGTGGTACTGACGGGGGAAATCTGGACTTTTATTCGAGGCCGGGGGGCTCACAATTCTTTTGTCGGCGAGCTCCAGAGTGCTCTTGCTGAAGCTCCCAGCAAGGACCTGAGAGCAGCAGGCCTCACACGAGTACACTCAGACGGCTTCCATCACGAGTAAACTCAGACCTCTTATGTGAGGCCTTCCGGCAGCAAAGAGAAGGTGGACGCGAGGAGTGTGCTTCAGGCAGCTTAGGACCCGCAACTGTCTCGTCTACCACGGAGGGGAATAAGGTTTGCCCAGGGTCGCCCAGTTTCAAAACTGAGCTCACGTTGTTATCCTCAGTGGTTTCCGATTACCTGAAGGAAACACACGGGAGGAACAGGGCCCTTCCATGGAGGCCCTTTTGGGCACAGGGACCTCTGCGTGGGATCTACTGGGTAAGTATGGCAGTACCTTAGATAGGCCTCAGGGACCAAGGCTGTGGTCTGGCTCATGTCTTAGCTGTGTTAAGTGTGGAAATCGTGCTGGTCCTCAGGCTGGGCCCACAGCCCAGCTTTCGCTTCTCTGAGAGTGCTGTCCCGAGTCTCCTCCTGGAGCCAGTCGTCAGCACGGTGCCTTTTGGCACTGCAGTTCTCTTTCAGTCAGGGAGGCCGTGCGACTGGCAAAGGGAGTCTGCGCAGCACTGCCTTCGCGAGGCTCTTTGACGACTGGGGCACTCAACCCAGGCAAGCCAGAGAGCAGTACGTTGCCCTTGCTATGAATGTGAAGAGCTTTCTCCAGGGCTCTGTTGAGGCTAAGGTTCCTCAGAAGCCAGGAGCCGCCGTTCCGGCACGGAGAGAAGTCATCCTGCGAACTTGGCGAACGAGCTCCTATCCTGTGTGCCCCCAGGAGCGTCGCAGAGTTAAGGCACTCCGTGGTGGAGTATGGCCTCATGGAAGCCACTGCACACCCAACTCCCCCGACGTGAAACACTGGAACTTACCTTGAGGCCTGAGGTCACCTTTCGTTCGGCCGGAGCTGAACATGTGGTGCCGTGGGAGGGGTTCCTAGAAAGGGATCGCCAGCACGGTTTTCGTGTTGAGAGAACACGCAGCCTCGGCCCACAACGACAATCCTGCCGTGCAGAGACGTCGGGCCGCTAGTGCTGTTCAGGCAGCTTTGAAGCCAAGCGCAAGGCGCCTCCAAACGGGGAGAAAGCGTACTCTCCCCTCCGCGTCCCACGTTCAAGCTGAATGACGCAGCATGTTTCTCGGAAGGCTCTGCCGAGCTATCTAGTACGAGGGAGAAGGCGCTTGCCTCTGCTGAGAAAGGTTTTGACGTGGGGATGGCTGGACAGGCGGAAGAGCGTTCCCCAGGCCGTGCAAAGTTTAGGCCTTGGTGATTCCGGATGGTCCCAAGGGTCCAGAGTTGTCCCTGGGAAAGCTGTCCTTTTCCCTCTTTTTCCGGCTGGAAGTACACCTCCGGCATCCGACTGCCGTTCGGAGACGTCCTGGGGGAGACGCCCTGCTTTCACTTTGGACGCACACTGGTGTTTCTCAGAAGAGCCCAAATTCCTCCCTGCGGGTGGGGAGGTTGGCACACTGGCATGGAATGTAAGGCTGTTCAGAACTGCGTACCTTGAGGCCTTGTGAAGGCCGTACGAACGAGAGCTTTCGAGCGAACAGGGCAGCGCTTCGCCATCATCGTTGCACATTCACGGAGCTGAATCAAACGAACGCATTTACTTCCTGTGGCTCAAACACAGCCGAGGAGTTGGAAGGCATACAGTGCCCTTTGACAGTTGTTACAACGAACGTGAGTTCACAGTGTCTCGTGAAATACCTTCCACGGTCGAAGCATTCCGTTAAGGCATGCCCCTCCGCTCCCTCTGGCGCTCCGAGGTGTTACTAACGGGGGAAATCTGGACTTTTGCTTGAGGCCGGGGTGGGGCGGGGGGACTCACAATTCTTCTGCCGGCGAGCTCCAGAGCGCTCCTTCTGAAGCTCCCAGCAAGGAACTGAGAGCAGCAGGCCTCACACGAGTACACTCAGACTTCTTCTGTCACGAGTCAACTCAGACTTCTTATGTGAGGCCTTCCGGCAGCAAAGAGAAGGTGCGCGCGAGGAGTGTGCATAAGGCAGCTTAGGACCCGCAACTGTCTCGTCTACCACGGAGGGGAATAAGGTTTGACCAGGGTCGCCCAGTTTCAAAGCTGAGCTCACGTTGTTATCCTCAGTGGTTTCCGATTACCTGAAGGAAACACACGGGAGGAACAGGGCCCTTCCATGGAGGCCCTTTTGGGCACAGGGACCTCTGCGTGGGATCTACTGGATAAGTATGGCAGTACCTTAGATAGGCCTCAGTGACCAAGGCTGTCGTCTGGCTCATGCCTTAGCTGTGTTAAGTGTGGAAAACGTGCTGGTCCTCAGGCTGGGCCCACAGCCTAGCTTTCGCTTCTGTGAGAGTGCTGTCCCGAGTATCCTCCTGGAGCCAGTCGTCAGCACGGTGCCTTTTGGCACTGCAGTTCTCTTTCAGTCAAGGAGGCCGTGCGACTGGCAAAGGGAGTCTGCGCAGCACTGCCTTCACGAAGCTCTTTGACGACTGGGGCACTCAACCCAGGCAAGCCAGAGAGCAGTACGTTGCCCTTGCTATGAATGTGAAGAGCTTTCTCCAGGGCCCTGTTGAGGCTAAGGTTCCTCAGAAGCCAGGAGCCGCCGTTCCGGCACGGAGAGAAGTCATCCTGCGAACTTGGCGAACGAGCTCCTATCCTGTGTGCCCCCAGGAGCGTCGCAGAGTTAAGGCACTCCGTGGTGGAGTATGGCCTCATGGAAGCCACTGCACACCCAACTCCCCCGACGTGAAACACTGGAACTTACCTTGAGGCCTGAGGTCACCTTTCGTTCGGCCGGAGCTGAACATGTGGTGCCGTGGGAGGGGTTCCTAGAAAGGGATCGCCAGCACGGTTTTCGTTTTGAGAGAACACGCAGCCTCGGCCCACAACGACAATCCTGCCGTGCAGAGACGTCGGGCCGCTAGTGCTGTTCAGGCAGCTTTGAAGCCAAGCGCAAGGCGCCTCCAAACGGGGAGAAAGCGTACTCTCCCCTCCGCGTCCCACGTTCAAGCTGAATGACGCAGCATGTTTCTCGGAAGGCTGTGCCGAGCTATCTAGTACAAGGGAGAGAGTGCCTGCCTCTGCTGAGAAAGGTTTTGACGTGGGGATTGCTGGACATGAGGAAGAGCGTTCCCCAGGCCGTGCAAAGTTTAGGCTTTGGTGACTCTGGATGGTCCCAAGGGTCCAGAATTGTCCCTGGGAAAGCTGTCCTCTTTTTCTTTCTCCGGCTGGAAGTAAACAGCTGGCAACCGACTGCCGTACGCAGACGTCCTGGGGGAGCCCCCCGGTTTCATTTGGGATGCACGTGGGTGTCTCACAGAAGAGCCCAAATTCCTAATTGGGGGCACACCAGCATGGAATGTAAGGCTGTTTAGAACTGTGTACCCTGAGGCCGTTGGAAGGCCGTACGGACGAGAGCTTTCGAGCGAACAGGGCAGCGCTTCGCCATCATCGTTGCCCGTTCACGGAGCTTAATCAAACGAATGCCTTTACTTCCTGTGGTTCAAACGCACCAGAGGAGTTGGAAGGCATACAGTGCCCTTTGACAGTTGTTACGACGAACGTGAGTGCACAGTGTCTCGTGAAAGAAATCCCTAGCACTGTTGAAGCATCCCGTTAACGCATGCTTCTTCGCTCCTATGGCACTCCGAGGTGGTACTGACGGGGGAAATCTGGACTTTTATTCGAGGCCGGGGGGCTCACAATTCTTTTGTCGGCGAGCTCCAGAGTGCTCTTGCTGAAGCTCCCAGCAAGGACCTGAGAGCAGCAGGCCTCACACGAGTACACTCAGACGGCTTCCATCACGAGTAAACTCAGACCTCTTATGTGAGGCCTTCCGGCAGCAAAGAGAAGGTGGACGCGAGGAGTGTGCTTCAGGCAGCTTAGGACCCGCAACTGTCTCGTCTACCACGGAGGGGAATAAGGTTTGCCCAGGGTCGCCCAGTTTCAAAACTGAGCTCACGTTGTTATCCTCAGTGGTTTCCGATTACCTGAAGGAAACACACGGGAGGAACAGGGCCCTTCCATGGAGGCCCTTTTGGGCACAGGGACCTCTGCGTGGGATCTACTGGGTAAGTATGGCAGTACCTTAGATAGGCCTCAGGGACCAAGGCTGTGGTCTGGCTCATGTCTTAGCTGTGTTAAGTGTGGAAATCGTGCTGGTCCTCAGGCTGGGCCCACAGCCCAGCTTTCGCTTCTCTGAGAGTGCTGTCCCGAGTCTCCTCCTGGAGCCAGTCGTCAGCACGGTGCCTTTTGGCACTGCAGGTCTCTTTCAGTCAGGGAGGCCGTGCGACTGGCAAAGGGAGTCTGCGCAGCACTGCCTTCGCGAGGCTCTTTGACGACTGGGGCACTCAACCCAGGCAAGCCAGAGAGCAGTACGTTGCCCTTGCTATGAATGTGAAGAGCTTTCTCCAGGGCTCTGTTGAGGCTAAGGTTCCTCAGAAGCCAGGAGCCGCCGTTCCGGCACGGAGAGAAGTCATCCTGCGAACTTGGCGAACGAGCTCCTATCCTGTGTGCCCCCAGGAGCGTCGCAGAGTTAAGGCACTCCGTGGTGGAGTATGGCCTCATGGAAGCCACTGCACACCCAACTCCCCCGACGTGAAACACTGGAACTTACCTTGAGGCCTGAGGTCACCTTTCGTTCGGCCGGAGCTGAACATGTGGTGCCGTGGGAGGGGTTCCTAGAAAGGGATCGCCAGCACGGTTTTCGTGTTGAGAGAACACGCAGCCTCGGCCCACAACGACAATCCTGCCGTGCAGAGACGTCGGGCCGCTAGTGCTGTTCAGGCAGCTTTGAAGCCAAGCGCAAGGCGCCTCCAAACGGGGAGAAAGCGTACTCTCCCCTCCGCGTCCCACGTTCAAGCTGAATGACGCAGCATGTTTCTCGGAAGGCTCTGCCGAGCTATCTAGTACGAGGGAGAAGGCGCTTGCCTCTGCTGAGAAAGGTTTTGACGTGGGGATGGCTGGACAGGCGGAAGAGCGTTCCCCAGGCCGTGCAAAGTTTAGGCCTTGGTGATTCCGGATGGTCCCAAGGGTCCAGAGTTGTCCCTGGGAAAGCTGTCCTTTTCCCTCTTTTTCCGGCTGGAAGTACACCTCCGGCATCCGACTGCCGTTCGGAGACGTCCTGGGGGAGACGCCCTGCTTTCACTTTGGACGCACACTGGTGTTTCTCAGAAGAGCCCAAATTCCTCCCTGCGGGTGGGGAGGTTGGCACACTGGCATGGAATGTAAGGCTGTTCAGAACTGCGTACCTTGAGGCCTTGTGAAGGCCGTACGAACGAGAGCTTTCGAGCGAACAGGGCAGCGCTTCGCCATCATCGTTGCACATTCACGGAGCTGAATCAAACGAACGCATTTACTTCCTGTGGCTCAAACACAGCCGAGGAGTTGGAAGGCATACAGTGCCCTTTGACAGTTGTTACAACGAACGTGAGTTCACAGTGTCTCGTGAAATA
This sequence comes from Pseudorca crassidens, assembly GCF_039906515.1. Taxonomy (NCBI): domain Eukaryota; kingdom Metazoa; phylum Chordata; class Mammalia; order Artiodactyla; family Delphinidae; genus Pseudorca; species Pseudorca crassidens. The sequence continues at coordinate 12,639 of NW_027136099.1, forward strand.
CCTTCCACGGTCGAAGCATTCCGTTAAGGCATGCCCCTCCGCTCCCTCTGGCGCTCCGAGGTGTTACTAACGGGGGAAATCTGGACTTTTGCTTGAGGCCGGGGTGGGGCGGGGGGACTCACAATTCTTCTGCCGGCGAGCTCCAGAGCGCTCCTTCTGAAGCTCCCAGCAAGGAACTGAGAGCAGCAGGCCTCACACGAGTACACTCAGACTTCTTCTGTCACGAGTCAACTCAGACTTCTTATGTGAGGCCTTCCGGCAGCAAAGAGAAGGTGCGCGCGAGGAGTGTGCATAAGGCAGCTTAGGACCCGCAACTGTCTCGTCTACCACGGAGGGGAATAAGGTTTGACCAGGGTCGCCCAGTTTCAAAGCTGAGCTCACGTTGTTATCCTCAGTGGTTTCCGATTACCTGAAGGAAACACACGGGAGGAACAGGGCCCTTCCATGGAGGCCCTTTTGGGCACAGGGACCTCTGCGTGGGATCTACTGGATAAGTATGGCAGTACCTTAGATAGGCCTCAGTGACCAAGGCTGTCGTCTGGCTCATGCCTTAGCTGTGTTAAGTGTGGAAAACGTGCTGGTCCTCAGGCTGGGCCCACAGCCTAGCTTTCGCTTCTGTGAGAGTGCTGTCCCGAGTATCCTCCTGGAGCCAGTCGTCAGCACGGTGCCTTTTGGCACTGCAGTTCTCTTTCAGTCAAGGAGGCCGTGCGACTGGCAAAGGGAGTCTGCGCAGCACTGCCTTCACGAAGCTCTTTGACGACTGGGGCACTCAACCCAGGCAAGCCAGAGAGCAGTACGTTGCCCTTGCTATGAATGTGAAGAGCTTTCTCCAGGGCCCTGTTGAGGCTAAGGTTCCTCAGAAGCCAGGAGCCGCCGTTCCGGCACGGAGAGAAGTCATCCTGCGAACTTGGCGAACGAGCTCCTATCCTGTGTGCCCCCAGGAGCGTCGCAGAGTTAAGGCACTCCGTGGTGGAGTATGGCCTCATGGAAGCCACTGCACACCCAACTCCCCCGACGTGAAACACTGGAACTTACCTTGAGGCCTGAGGTCACCTTTCGTTCGGCCGGAGCTGAACATGTGGTGCCGTGGGAGGGGTTCCTAGAAAGGGATCGCCAGCACGGTTTTCGTTTTGAGAGAACACGCAGCCTCGGCCCACAACGACAATCCTGCCGTGCAGAGACGTCGGGCCGCTAGTGCTGTTCAGGCAGCTTTGAAGCCAAGCGCAAGGCGCCTCCAAACGGGGAGAAAGCGTACTCTCCCCTCCGCGTCCCACGTTCAAGCTGAATGACGCAGCATGTTTCTCGGAAGGCTGTGCCAAGCTATCTAGTACAAGGGAGAGAGTGCCTGCCTCTGCTGAGAAAGGTTTTGACGTGGGGATTGCTGGACATGAGGAAGAGCGTTCCCCAGGCCGTGCAAAGTTTAGGCTTTGGTGACTCTGGATGGTCCCAAGGGTCCAGAATTGTCCCTGGGAAAGCTGTCCTCTTTTTCTTTCTCCGGCTGGAAGTAAACAGCTGGCAACCGACTGCCGTACGCAGACGTCCTGGGGGAGCCCCCCGGTTTCATTTGGGATGCACGTGGGTGTCTCACAGAAGAGCCCAAATTCCTAATTGGGGGCACACCAGCATGGAATGTAAGGCTGTTTAGAACTGTGTACCCTGAGGCCGTTGGAAGGCCGTACGGACGAGAGCTTTCGAGCGAACAGGGCAGCGCTTCGCCATCATCGTTGCCCGTTCACGGAGCTTAATCAAACGAATGCCTTTACTTCCTGTGGTTCAAACGCACCAGAGGAGTTGGAAGGCATACAGTGCCCTTTGACAGTTGTTACGACGAACGTGAGTGCACAGTGTCTCGTGAAAGAAATCCCTAGCACTGTTGAAGCATCCCGTTAACGCATGCTTCTTCGCTCCTATGGCACTCCGAGGTGGTACTGACGGGGGAAATCTGGACTTTTATTCGAGGCCGGGGGGCTCACAATTCTTTTGTCGGCGAGCTCCAGAGTGCTCTTGCTGAAGCTCCCAGCAAGGACCTGAGAGCAGCAGGCCTCACACGAGTACACTCAGACGGCTTCCATCACGAGTAAACTCAGACCTCTTATGTGAGGCCTTCCGGCAGCAAAGAGAAGGTGGACGCGAGGAGTGTGCTTCAGGCAGCTTAGGACCCGCAACTGTCTCGTCTACCACGGAGGGGAATAAGGTTTGACCAGGGTCGCCCAGTTTCAAAGCTGAGCTCACGTTGTTATCCTCAGTGGTTTCCGATTACCTGAAGGAAACACACGGGAGGAACAGGGCCCTTCCATGGAGGCCCTTTTGGGCACAGGGACCTCTGCGTGGGATCTACTGGATAAGTATGGCAGTACCTTAGATAGGCCTCAGTGACCAAGGCTGTCGTCTGGCTCATGCCTTAGCTGTGTTAAGTGTGGAAAACGTGCTGGTCCTCAGGCTGGGCCCACAGCCTAGCTTTCGCTTCTGTGAGAGTGCTGTCCCGAGTCTCCTCCTGGAGCCAGTCGTCAGCACGGTGCCTTTTGGCACTGCAGTTCTCTTTCAGTCAAGGAGGCCGTGCGACTGGCAAAGGGAGTCTGCGCAGCACTGCCTTCACGAAGCTCTTTGACGACTGGGGCACTCAACCCAGGCAAGCCAGAGAGCAGTACGTTGCCCTTGCTATGAATGTGAAGAGCTTTCTCCAGGGCCCTGTTGAGGCTAAGGTTCCTCAGAAGCCAGGAGCCGCCGTTCCGGCACGGAGAGAAGTCATCCTGCGAACTTGGCGAACGAGCTCCTATCCTGTGTGCCCCCAGGAGCGTCGCAGAGTTAAGGCACTCCGTGGTGGAGTATGGCCTCATGGAAGCCACTGCACACCCAACTCCCCCGACGTGAAACACTGGAACTTACCTTGAGGCCTGAGGTCACCTTTCGTTCGGCCGGAGCTGAACATGTGGTGCCGTGGGAGGGGTTCCTAGAAAGGGATCGCCAGCACGGTTTTCGTTTTGAGAGAACACGCAGCCTCGGCCCACAACGACAATCCTGCCGTGCAGAGACGTCGGGCCGCTAGTGCTGTTCAGGCAGCTTTGAAGCCAAGCGCAAGGCGCCTCCAAACGGGGAGAAAGCGTACTCTCCCCTCCGCGTCCCACGTTCAAGCTGAATGACGCAGCATGTTTCTCGGAAGGCTCTGCCGAGCTATCTAGTACGAGGGAGAAGGCGCTTGCCTCTGCTGAGAAAGGTTTTGACGTGGGGATGGCTGGACAGGCGGAAGAGCGTTCCCCAGGCCGTGCAAAGTTTAGGCCTTGGTGATTCCGGATGGTCCCAAGGGTCCAGAGTTGTCCCTGGGAAAGCTGTCCTTTTCCCTCTTTTTCCGGCTGGAAGTACACCTCCGGCATCCGACTGCCGTTCGGAGACGTCCTGGGGGAGACGCCCTGCTTTCACTTTGGACGCACACTGGTGTTTCTCAGAAGAGCCCAAATTCCTCCCTGCGGGTGGGGAGGTTGGCACACCGGCATGGAATGTAAGGCTGTTCAGAACTGCGTACCTTGAGGCCGTGTGAAGGCCGTACGAACGAGAGCTTTCGAGCGAACAGGGCAGCGCTTCGCCATCATCGTTGCACATTCACGGAGCTGAATCAAACGAACGCATTTACTTCCTGTGGCTCAAACACAGCCGAGGAGTTGGAAGGCATACAGTGCCCTTTGACAGTTGTTACAACGAACGTGAGTTCACAGTGTCTCGTGAAATACCTTCCACGGTCGAAGCATTCCGTTAAGGCATGCCCCTCCGCTCCCTCTGGCGCTCCGAGGTGTTACTAACGGGGGAAATCTGGACTTTTGCTTGAGGCCGGGGTGGGGCGGGGGAACTCACAATTCTTCTGCCGGCGAGCTCCAGAGCGCTCCTGCTGAAGCTCCCAGCAAGGAACTGAGAGCAGCAGGCCTCACACGAGTACACTCAGACTTCTTCTGTCACGAGTCAACTCAGACTTCTTATGTGAGGCCTTCCGGCAGCAAAGAGAAGGTGCGCGCGAGGAGTGTGCATAAGGCAGCTTAGGACCCGCAACTGTCTCGTCTACCACGGAGGGGAATAAGGTTTGACCAGGGTCGCCCAGTTTCAAAACTGAGCTCACGTTGTTATCCTCAGTGGTTTCCGATTACCTGAAGGAAACACACGGGAGGAACAGGGCCCTTCCATGGAGGCCCTTTTGGGCACAGGGACCTCTGCGTGGGATCTACTGGATAAGTATGGCAGTACCTTAGATAGGCCTCAGTGACCAAGGCTGTCGTCTGGCTCATGCCTTAGCTGTGTTAAGTGTGGAAAACGTGCTGGTCCTCAGGCTGGGCCCACAGCCTAGCTTTCGCTTCTGTGAGAGTGCTGTCCCGAGTCTCCTCCTGGAGCCAGTCGTCAGCACGGTGCCTTTTGGCACTGCAGTTCTCTTTCAGTCAAGGAGGCCGTGCGACTGGCAAAGGGAGTCTGCGCAGCACTGCCTTCGCGAAGCTCTTTGACGACTGGGGCACTCAACCCAGGCAAGCCAGAGAGCAGTACGTTGCCCTTGCTATGAATGTGAAGAGCTTTCTCCAGGGCCCTGTTGAGGCTAAGGTTCCTCAGAAGCCAGGAGCCGCCGTTCCGGCACGGAGAGAAGTCATCCTGCGAACTTGGCGAACGAGCTCCTATCCTGTGTGCCCCCAGGAGCGTCGCAGAGTTAAGGCACTCCGTGGTGGAGTATGGCCTCATGGAAGCCACTGCACACCCAACTCCCCCGACGTGAAACACTGGAACTTACCTTGAGGCCTGAGGTCACCTTTCGTTCGGCCGGAGCTGAACATGTGGTGCCGTGGGAGGGGTTCCTAGAAAGGGATCGCCAGCACGGTTTTCGTTTTGAGAGAACACGCAGCCTCGGCCCACAACGACAATCCTGCCGTGCAGAGACGTCGGGCCGCTAGTGCTGTTCAGGCAGCTTTGAAGCCAAGCGCAAGGCGCCTCCAAACGGGGAGAAAGCGTACTCTCCCCTCCGCGTCCCACGTTCAAGCTGAATGACGCAGCATGTTTCTCGGAAGGCTGTGCCGAGCTATCTAGTACAAGGGAGAGAGTGCCTGCCTCTGCTGAGAAAGGTTTTGACGTGGGGATTGCTGGACATGAGGAAGAGCGTTCCCCAGGCCGTGCAAAGTTTAGGCTTTGGTGACTCTGGATGGTCCCAAGGGTCCAGAATTGTCCCTGGGAAAGCTGTCCTCTTTTTCTTTCTCCGGCTGGAAGTAAACAGCTGGCAACCGACTGCCGTACGCAGACGTCCTGGGGGAGCCCCCCGGTTTCATTTGGGATGCACGTGGGTGTCTCACAGAAGAGCCCAAATTCCTAATTGGGGGCACACCAGCATGGAATGTAAGGCTGTTTAGAACTGTGTACCCTGAGGCCGTTGGAAGGCCGTACGGACGAGAGCTTTCGAGCGAACAGGGCAGCGCTTCGCCATCATCGTTGCCCGTTCACGGAGCTTAATCAAACGAATGCCTTTACTTCCTGTGGTTCAAACGCAACAGAGGAGTTGGAAGGCATACAGTGCCCTTTGACAGTTGTTACGACGAACGTGAGTGCACAGTGTCTCGTGAAAGAAATCCCTAGCACTGTTGAAGCATCCCGTTAACGCATGCTTCTTCGCTCCTATGGCACTCCGAGGTGGTACTGACGGGGGAAATCTGGACTTTTATTCGAGGCCGGGGGGCTCACAATTCTTTTGTCGGCGAGCTCCAGAGTGCTCTTGCTGAAGCTCCCAGCAAGGACCTGAGAGCAGCAGGCCTCACACGAGTACACTCAGACGGCTTCCATCACGAGTAAACTCAGACCTCTTATGTGAGGCCTTCCGGCAGCAAAGAGAAGGTGGACGCGAGGAGTGTGCTTCAGGCAGCTTAGGACCCGCAACTGTCTCGTCTACCACGGAGGGGAATAAGGTTTGCCCAGGGTCGCCCAGTTTCAAAACTGAGCTCACGTTGTTATCCTCAGTGGTTTCCGATTACCTGAAGGAAACACACGGGAGGAACAGGGCCCTTCCATGGAGGCCCTTTTGGGCACAGGGACCTCTGCGTGGGATCTACTGGGTAAGTATGGCAGTACCTTAGATAGGCCTCAGGGACCAAGGCTGTGGTCTGGCTCATGTCTTAGCTGTGTTAAGTGTGGAAAACGTGCTGGTCCTCAGGCTGGGCCCACAGCCTAGCTTTCGCTTCTCTGAGAGTGCTGTCCCGAGTCTCCTCCTGGAGCCAGTCGTCAGCACGGTGCCTTTTGGCACTGCAGTTCTCTTTCAGTCAGGGAGGCCGTGCGACTGGCAAAGGGAGTCTGCGCAGCACTGCCTTCGCGAGGCTCTTTGACGACTGGGGCACTCAACCCAGGCAAGCCAGAGAGCAGTACGTTGCCCTTGCTATGAATGTGAAGAGCTTTCTCCAGGGCTCTGTTGAGGCTAAGGTTCCTCAGAAGCCAGGAGCCGCCGTTCCGGCACGGAGAGAAGTCATCCTGCGAACTTGGCGAACGAGCTCCTATCCTGTGTGCCCCCAGGAGCGTCGCAGAGTTAAGGCACTCCGTGGTGGAGTATGGCCTCATGGAAGCCACTGCACACCCAACTCCCCCGACGTGAAACACTGGAACTTACCTTGAGGCCTGAGGTCACCTTTCGTTCGGCCGGAGCTGAACATGTGGTGCCGTGGGAGGGGTTCCTAGAAAGGGATCGCCAGCACGGTTTTCGTTTTGAGAGAACACGCAGCCTCGGCCCACAACGACAATCCTGCCGTGCAGAGACGTCGGGCCGCTAGTGCTGTTCAGGCAGCTTTGAAGCCAAGCGCAAGGCGCCTCCAAACGGGGAGAAAGCGTACTCTCCCCTCCGCGTCCCACGTTCAAGCTGAATGACGCAGCATGTTTCTCGGAAGGCTCTGCCGAGCTATCTAGTACGAGGGAGAAGGCGCTTGCCTCTGCTGAGATAGGTTTGACGTGGGGATGGCTGGACAGGCGGAAGAGCATTCCCCAGGCCGTGCAAAGTTTAGGCCTTGGTGATTCCGGATGGTCCCAAGGGTCCAGAGTTGTCCCTGGGAAAGCTGTCCTTTTCCCTCTTTTTCCGGCTGGAAGTACACCTCCGGCATCCGACTGCCGTTCGGAGACGTCCTGGGGGAGACGCCCTGCTTTCACTCTGGACGCACACTGGTGTTTCTCAGAAGAGCCCAAATTCCTCCCTGCGGGTGGGGAGGTTGGCACACTGGCATGGAATGTAAGGCTGTTCAGAACTGCGTACCTTGAGGCCGTGTGAAGGCCGTACGAACGAGAGCTTTCGAGCGAACAGGGCAGCGCTTCGCCATCATCGTTGCACATTCACGGAGCTGAATCAAACGAACGCATTTACTTCCTGTGGCTCAAACACAGCCGAGGAGTTGGAAGGCATACAGTGCCCTTTGACAGTTGTTACAACGAACGTGAGTTCACAGTGTCTCGTGAAATACCTTCCACGGTCGAAGCATTCCGTTAAGGCATGCCCCTCCGCTCCCTCTGGCGCTCCGAGATGTTAATAACGGGGGAAATCTGGACTTTTGCTTGAGGCCGGGGTGGGGCGGGGGGACTCACAGTTCTTCTGCCGGCGAGCTCCAGAGCGCTCCTGCTGAAGCTCCCAGCAAGGAACTGAGAGCAGCAGGCCTCACACGAGTACACTCAGACTTCTTCTGTCACGAGTCAACTCAGACTTCTTATGTGAGGCCTTCCGGCAGCAAAGAGAAGGTGCGCGCGAGGATTGTGCTTCAAGCAGCTCAGGACCCGCCACTGTCTGCCACGGAGGGGAATAAGGTTTGGCCAGGGTCGCCCAGCTTCATACCTGAGCTCATACGGGTATCCTCAGTGGTTTCTGATTACCTCAAGGAAGCACAACGGGAGGAACAGGGCCCTTCCATGGAGGCCCTTTTGGGCACAGGGACCTCTGCGTGGGATCTACTGGGTAAGTATGGCAGTACCTTAGGGAGGCCTCAGGGACCAAGGCTCTCTGGCTCACGCCTAGCTGTGCAAAGAAGTGTGGCAAACGTACGTGCTGCTCCTCAGGCTGGGCCCACAGCCCAGCTTTCGCTTCTCTGAGAGTGCTGTCCCGAGTCTCCTCCTGGAGCCAGTCGTCAGCACGGTGCCTTTTGGCACTGCAGTTCTCTTTCAGTCAGGGAGGCCGTGCGACTGGCAAAGGGAGTCTGCGCAGCACTGCCTTCGCGAGGCTCTTTGACGACTGGGGCACTCAACCCAGGCAAGCCAGAGAGCAGTACGTTGCCCTTGCTATGAATGTGAAGAGCTTTCTCCAGGGCCCTGTTGAGGCTAAGGTTCCTCAGAAGCCAGGAGCCGCCGTTCCGGCACGGAGAGAAGTCATCCTGCGAACTTGGCGAACGAGCTCCTATCCTGTGTGCCCCCAGGAGCGTCGCAGAGTTAAGGCACTCCGTGGTGGAGTATGGCCTCATGGAAGCCACTGCACACCCAACTCCCCCGACGTGAAACACTGGAACTTACCTTGAGGCCTGAGGTCACCTTTCGTTCGGCCGGAGCTGAACATGTGGTGCCGTGGGAGGGGTTCCTAGAAAGGGATCGCCAGCACGGTTTTCGTTTTGAGAGAACACGCAGCCTCGGCCCACAACGACAATCCTGCCGTGCAGAGACGTCGGGCCGCTAGTGCTGTTCAGGCAGCTTTGAAGCCAAGCGCAAGGCGCCTCCAAACGGGGAGAAAGCGTACTCTCCCCTCCGCGTCCCACGTTCAAGCTGAATGACGCAGCATGTTTCTCGGAAGGCTGTGCCGAGCTATCTAGTACAAGGGAGAGAGTGCCTGCCTCTGCTGAGAAAGGTTTTGACGTGGGGATTGCTGGACATGAGGAAGAGCGTTCCCCAGGCCGTGCAAAGTTTAGGCTTTGGTGACTCTGGATGGTCCCAAGGGTCCAGAATTGTCCCTGGGAAAGCTGTCCTCTTTTTCTTTCTCCGGCTGGAAGTAAACAGCTGGCAACCGACTGCCGTACGCAGACGTCCTGGGGGAGCCCCCCGGTTTCATTTGGGATGCACGTGGGTGTCTCACAGAAGAGCCCAAATTCCTAATTGGGGGCACACCAGCATGGAATGTAAGGCTGTTTAGAACTGTGTACCCTGAGGCCGTTGGAAGGCCGTACGGACGAGAGCTTTCGAGCGAACAGGGCAGCGCTTCGCCATCATCGTTGCCCGTTCACGGAGCTTAATCAAACGAATGCCTTTACTTCCTGTGGCTCAAACGCACCAGAGGAGTTGGAAGGCATACAGTGCCCTTTGACAGTTGTTACGACGAACGTGAGTGCACAGTGTCTCGTGAAAGAAATCCCTAGCACTGTTGAAGCATCCTGTTAACGCATGCTTCTTCGCTCCTATGGCACTCCGAGGTGGTACTGACGGGGGAAATCTCGACTTTTATTCGAGGCCGGGGGGCTCACAATTCTTTTGTCGGCGAGCTCCAGAGTGCTCTTGCTGAAGCTCCCAGCAAGGACCTGAGAGCAGCAGGCCTCACACGAGTACACTCAGACGGCTTCCATCACGAGTAAACTCAGACCTCTTATGTGAGGCCTTCCGGCAGCAAAGAGAAGGTGCGCGCGAGGAGTGTGCTTCAGGCAGCTTAGGACCCGCAACTGTCTCGTCTACCACGGAGGGGAATAAGGTTTGCCCAGGGTCGCCCAGTTTCAAAACTGAGCTCACGTTGTTATCCTCAGTGGTTTCCGATTACCTGAAGGAAACACACGGGAGGAACAGGGCCCTTCCATGGAGGCCCTTTTGGGCACAGGGACCTCTGCGTGGGATCTACTGGGTAAGTATGGCAGTACCTTAGATAGGCCTCAGGGACAAACGCTGTGGTCTGGCTCATGTCTTAGCTGTGTTAAGTGTGGAAAACGTGCTGGTCCTCAGGCTGGGCCCACAGCCCAGCTTTCGCTTCTCTGAGAGTGCTGTCCCGAGTCTCCTCCTGGAGCCAGTCGTCAGCACGGTGCCTTTTGGCACTGCAGTTCTCTTTCAGTCAGGGAGGCCGTGCGACTGGCAAAGGGAGTCTGCGCAGCACTGCCTTCGCGAGGCTCTTTGACGACTGGGGCACTCAACCCAGGCAAGCCAGAGAGCAGTACGTTGCCCTTGCTATGAATGTGAAGAGCTTTCTCCAGGGCTCTGTTGAGGCTAAGGTTCCTCAGAAGCCAGGAGCCGCCGTTCCGGCACGGAGAGAAGTCATCCTGCGAACTTGGCGAACGAGCTCCTATCCTGTGTGCCCCCAGGAGCGTCGCAGGGTTAAGGCACTCCGTGGTGGAGTATGGCCTCATGGAAGCCACTGCACACCCAACTCCCCCGACGTGAAACACTGGAACTTACCTTGAGGCCTGAGGTCACCTTTCGTTCGGCCGGAGCTGAACATGTGGTGCCGTGGGAGGGGTTCCTAGAAAGGGATCGCCAGCACGGTTTTCGTTTTGAGAGAACACGCAGCCTCGGCCCACAACGACAATCCTGCCGTGCAGAGACGTCGGGCCGCTAGTGCTGTTCAGGCAGCTTTGAAGCCAAGCGCAAGGCGCCTCCAAACGGGGAGAAAGCGTACTCTCCCCTCCGCGTCCCACGTTCAAGCTGAATGACGCAGCATGTTTCTCGGAAGGCTCTGCCGAGCTATCTAGTACGAGGGAGAAGGCGCTTGCCTCTGCTGAGATAGGTTTGACGTGGGGATGGCTGGACAGGCGGAAGAGCATTCCCCAGGCCGTGCAAAGTTTAGGCCTTGGTGATTCCGGATGGTCCCAAGGGTCCAGAGTTGTCCCTGGGAAAGCTGTCCTTTTCCCTCTTTTTCCGGCTGGAAGTACACCTCCGGCATCCGACTGCCGTTCGGAGACGTCCTGGGGGAGACGCCCTGCTTTCACTTTGGACGCACACTGGTGTTTCTCAGAAGAGCCCAAATTCCTCCCTGCGGGTGGGGAGGTTGGCACACTGGCATGGAATGTAAGGCTGTTCAGAACTGCGTACCTTGAGGCCGTGTGAAGGCCGTACGAACGAGAGCTTTCGAGCGAACAGGGCAGCGCTTCGCCATCATCGTTGCACATTCACGGAGCTGAATCAAACGAACGCATTTACTTCCTGTGGCTCAAACACAGCCGAGGAGTTGGAAGGCATACAGTGCCCTTTGACAGTTGTTACAACGAACGTGAGTTCACAGTGTCTCGTGAAATACCTTCCACGGTCGAAGCATTCCGTTAAGGCATGCCCCTCCGCTCCCTCTGGCGCTCCGAGATGTTAATAACGGGGGAAATCTGGACTTTTGCTTGAGGCCGGGGTGGGGCGGGGGGACTCACAGTTCTTCTGCCGGCGAGCTCCAGAGCGCTCCTGCTGAAGCTCCCAGCAAGGAACTGAGAGCAGCAGGCCTCACACGAGTACACTCAGACTTCTTCTGTCACGAGTCAACTCAGACTTCTTATGTGAGGCCTTCCGGCAGCAAAGAGAAGGTGCGCGCGAGGATTGTGCTTCAAGCAGCTCAGGACCCGCCACTGTCTGCCACGGAGGGGAATAAGGTTTGGCCAGGGTCGCCCAGCTTCATACCTGAGCTCATACGGGTATCCTCAGTGGTTTCTGATTACCTCAAGGAAGCACAACGGGAGGAACAGGGCCCTTCCATGGAGGCCCTTTTGGGCACAGGGACCTCTGCGTGGGATCTACTGGGTAAGTATGGCAGTACCTTAGGGAGGCCTCAGGGACCAAGGCTCTCTGGCTCACGCCTAGCTGTGCAAAGAAGTGTGGCAAACGTACGTACTGCTCCTCAGGCTGGGCCCACAGCCTAGCTTTCGCTTCTCTGAGAGTGCTGTCCCGAGTCTCCTCCTGGAGCCAGTCGTCAGCACGGTGCCTTTTGGCACTGCAGTTCTCTTTCAGTCAGGGAGGCCGTGCGACTGGCAAAGGGAGTCTGCGCAGCACTGCCTTCGCGAGGCTCTTTGACGACTGGGGCACTCAACCCAGGCAAGCCAGAGAGCAGTACGTTGCCCTTGCTATGAATGTGAAGAGCTTTCTCCAGGGCCCTGTTGAGGCTAAGGTTCCTCAGAAGCCAGGAGCCGCCGTTCCGGCACGGAGAGAAGTCATCCTGCGAACTTGGCGAACGAGCTCCTATCCTGTGTGCCCCCAGGAGCGTCGCAGAGTTAAGGCACTCCGTGGTGGAGTATGGCCTCATGGAAGCCACTGCACACCCAACTCCCCCGACGTGAAACACTGGAACTTACCTTGAGGCCTGAGGTCACCTTTCGTTCGGCCGGAGCTGAACATGTGGTGCCGTGGGAGGGGTTCCTAGAAAGGGATCGCCAGCACGGTTTTCGTTTTGAGAGAACACGCAGCCTCGGCCCACAACGACAATCCTGCCGTGCAGAGACGTCGGGCCGCTAGTGCTGTTCAGGCAGCTTTGAAGCCAAGCGCAAGGCGCCTCCAAACGGGGAGAAAGCGTACTCTCCCCTCCGCGTCCCACGTTCAAGCTGAATGACGCAGCATGTTTCTCGGAAGGCTGTGCCGAGCTATCTAGTACAAGGGAGAGAGTGCCTGCCTCTGCTGAGAAAGGTTTTGACGTGGGGATTGCTGGACATGAGGAAGAGCGTTCCCCAGGCCGTGCAAAGTTTAGGCTTTGGTGACTCTGGATGGTCCCAAGGGTCCAGAATTGTCCCTGGGAAAGCTGTCCTCTTTTTCTTTCTCCGGCTGGAAGTAAACAGCTGGCAACCGACTGCCGTACGCAGACGTCCTGGGGGAGCCCCCCGGTTTCATTTGGGATGCACGTGGGTGTCTCACAGAAGAGCCCAAATTCCTAATTGGGGGCACACCAGCATGGAATGTAAGGCTGTTTAGAACTGTGTACCCTGAGGCCGTTGGAAGGCCGTACGGACGAGAGCTTTCGAGCGAACAGGGCAGCGCTTCGCCATCATCGTTGCCCGTTCACGGAGCTTAATCAAACGAATGCCTTTACTTCCTGTGGCTCAAACGCACCAGAGGAGTTGGAAGGCATACAGTGCCCTTTGACAGTTGTTACGACGAACGTGAGTGCACAGTGTCTCGTGAAAGAAATCCCTAGCACTGTTGAAGCATCCCGTTAACGCATGCTTCTTCGCTCCTATGGCACTCCGAGGTGGTACTGACGGGGGAAATCTCGACTTTTATTCGAGGCCGGGGGGCTCACAATTCTTTTGTCGGCGAGCTCCAGAGTGCTCTTGCTGAAGCTCCCAGCAAGGACCTGAGAGCAGCAGGCCTCACACGAGTACACTCAGACGGCTTCCATCACGAGTAAACTCAGACCTCTTATGTGAGGCCTTCCGGCAGCAAAGAGAAGGTGCGCGCGAGGAGTGTGCTTCAGGCAGCTTAGGACCCGCAACTGTCTCGTCTACCACGGAGGGGAATAAGGTTTGCCCAGGGTCGCCCAGTTTCAAAACTGAGCTCACGTTGTTATCCTCAGTGGTTTCCGATTACCTGAAGGAAACACACGGGAGGAACAGGGCCCTTCCATGGAGGCCCTTTTGGGCACAGGGACCTCTGCGTGGGATCTACTGGGTAAGTATGGCAGTACCTTAGATAGGCCTCAGGGACAAAGGCTGTGGTCTGGCTCATGTCTTAGCTGTGTTAAGTGTGGAAAACGTGCTGGTCCTCAGGCTGGGCCCACAGCCCAGCTTTCGCTTCTCTGAGAGTGCTGTCCCGAGTCTCCTCCTGGAGCCAGTCGTCAGCACGGTGCCTTTTGGCACTGCAGTTCTCTTTCAGTCAGGGAGGCCGTGCGACTGGCAAAGGGAGTCTGCGCAGCACTGCCTTCGCGAGGCTCTTTGACGACTGGGGCACTCAACCCAGGCAAGCCAGAGAGCAGTACGTTGCCCTTGCTATGAATGTGAAGAGCTTTCTCCAGGGCTCTGTTGAGGCTAAGGTTCCTCAGAAGCCAGGAGCCGCCGTTCCGGCACGGAGAGAAGTCATCCTGCGAACTTGGCGAACGAGCTCCTATCCTGTGTGCCCCCAGGAGCGTCGCAGGGTTAAGGCACTCCGTGGTGGAGTATGGCCTCATGGAAGCCACTGCACACCCAACTCCCCCGACGTGAAACACTGGAACTTACCTTGAGGCCTGAGGTCACCTTTCGTTCGGCCGGAGCTGAACATGTGGTGCCGTGGGAGGGGTTCCTAGAAAGGGATCGCCAGCACGGTTTTCGTTTTGAGAGAACACGCAGCCTCGGCCCACAACGACAATCCTGCCGTGCAGAGACGTCGGGCCGCTAGTGCTGTTCAGGCAGCTTTGAAGCCAAGCGCAAGGCGCCTCCAAACGGGGAGAAAGCGTACTCTCCCCTCCGCGTCCCACGTTCAAGCTGAATGACGCAGCATGTTTCTCGGAAGGCTCTGCCGAGCTATCTAGTACGAGGGAGAAGGCGCTTGCCTCTGCTGAGATAGGTTTGACGTGGGGATGGCTGGACAGGCGGAAGAGCATTCCCCAGGCCGTGCAAAGTTTAGGCCTTGGTGATTCCGGATGGTCCCAAGGGTCCAGAGTTGTCCCTGGGAAAGCTGTCCTTTTCCCTCTTTTTCCGGCTGGAAGTACACCTCCGGCATCCGACTGCCGTTCGGAGACGTCCTGGGGGAGACGCCCTGCTTTCACTTTGGACGCACACTGGTGTTTCTCAGAAGAGCCCAAATTCCTCCCTGCGGGTGGGGAGGTTGGCACACTGGCATGGAATGTAAGGCTGTTCAGAACTGCGTACCTTGAGGCCGTGTGAAGGCCGTACGAACGAGAGCTTTCGAGCGAACAGGGCAGCGCTTCGCCATCATCGTTGCACATTCACGGAGCTGAATCAAACGAACGCATTTACTTCCTGTGGCTCAAACACAGCCGAGGAGTTGGAAGGCATACAGTGCCCTTTGACAGTTGTTACAACGAACGTGAGTTCACAGTGTCTCGTGAAATACCTTCCACGGTCGAAGCATTCCGTTAAGGCATGCCCCTCCGCTCCCTCTGGCGCTCCGAGATGTTAATAACGGGGGAAATCTGGACTTTTGCTTGAGGCCGGGGTGGGGCGGGGGGACTCACAGTTCTTCTGCCGGCGAGCTCCAGAGCGCTCCTGCTGAAGCTCCCAGCAAGGAACTGAGAGCAGCAGGCCTCACACGAGTACACTCAGACTTCTTCTGTCACGAGTCAACTCAGACTTCTTATGTGAGGCCTTCCGGCAGCAAAGAGAAGGTGCGCGCGAGGATTGTGCTTCAAGCAGCTCAGGACCCGCCACTGTCTGCCACGGAGGGGAATAAGGTTTGGCCAGGGTCGCCCAGCTTCATACCTGAGCTCATACGGGTATCCTCAGTGGTTTCTGATTACCTCAAGGAAGCACAACGGGAGGAACAGGGCCCTTCCATGGAGGCCCTTTTGGGCACAGGGACCTCTGCGTGGGATCTACTGGGTAAGTATGGCAGTACCTTAGGGAGGCCTCAGGGACCAAGGCTCTCTGGCTCACGCCTAGCTGTGCAAAGAAGTGTGGCAAACGTACGTACTGCTCCTCAGGCTGGGCCCACAGCCTAGCTTTCGCTTCTCTGAGAGTGCTGTCCCGAGTCTCCTCCTGGAGCCAGTCGTCAGCACGGTGCCTTTTGGCACTGCAGTTCTCTTTCAGTCAGGGAGGCCGTGCGACTGGCAAAGGGAGTCTGCGCAGCACTGCCTTCGCGAGGCTCTTTGACGACTGGGGCACTCAACCCAGGCAAGCCAGAGAGC
This sequence comes from Pseudorca crassidens, assembly GCF_039906515.1. Lineage (NCBI taxonomy): Eukaryota > Metazoa > Chordata > Mammalia > Artiodactyla > Delphinidae > Pseudorca > Pseudorca crassidens. Next base: position 28,321 of record NW_027136099.1, read on the forward strand.
AGTACGTTGCCCTTGCTATGAATGTGAAGAGCTTTCTCCAGGGCCCTGTTGAGGCTAAGGTTCCTCAGAAGCCAGGAGCCGCCGTTCCGGCACGGAGAGAAGTCATCCTGCGAACTTGGCGAACGAGCTCCTATCCTGTGTGCCCCCAGGAGCGTCGCAGAGTTAAGGCACTCCGTGGTGGAGTATGGCCTCATGGAAGCCACTGCACACCCAACTCCCCCGACGTGAAACACTGGAACTTACCTTGAGGCCTGAGGTCACCTTTCGTTCGGCCGGAGCTGAACATGTGGTGCCGTGGGAGGGGTTCCTAGAAAGGGATCGCCAGCACGGTTTTCGTTTTGAGAGAACACGCAGCCTCGGCCCACAACGACAATCCTGCCGTGCAGAGACGTCGGGCCGCTAGTGCTGTTCAGGCAGCTTTGAAGCCAAGCGCAAGGCGCCTCCAAACGGGGAGAAAGCGTACTCTCCCCTCCGCGTCCCACGTTCAAGCTGAATGACGCAGCATGTTTCTCGGAAGGCTGTGCCGAGCTATCTAGTACAAGGGAGAGAGTGCCTGCCTCTGCTGAGAAAGGTTTTGACGTGGGGATTGCTGGACATGAGGAAGAGCGTTCCCCAGGCCGTGCAAAGTTTAGGCTTTGGTGACTCTGGATGGTCCCAAGGGTCCAGAATTGTCCCTGGGAAAGCTGTCCTCTTTTTCTTTCTCCGGCTGGAAGTAAACAGCTGGCAACCGACTGCCGTACGCAGACGTCCTGGGGGAGCCCCCCGGTTTCATTTGGGATGCACGTGGGTGTCTCACAGAAGAGCCCAAATTCCTAATTGGGGGCACACCAGCATGGAATGTAAGGCTGTTTAGAACTGTGTACCCTGAGGCCGTTGGAAGGCCGTACGGACGAGAGCTTTCGAGCGAACAGGGCAGCGCTTCGCCATCATCGTTGCCCGTTCACGGAGCTTAATCAAACGAATGCCTTTACTTCCTGTGGCTCAAACGCACCAGAGGAGTTGGAAGGCATACAGTGCCCTTTGACAGTTGTTACGACGAACGTGAGTGCACAGTGTCTCGTGAAAGAAATCCCTAGCACTGTTGAAGCATCCCGTTAACGCATGCTTCTTCGCTCCTATGGCACTCCGAGGTGGTACTGACGGGGGAAATCTCGACTTTTATTCGAGGCCGGGGGGCTCACAATTCTTTTGTCGGCGAGCTCCAGAGTGCTCTTGCTGAAGCTCCCAGCAAGGACCTGAGAGCAGCAGGCCTCACACGAGTACACTCAGACGGCTTCCATCACGAGTAAACTCAGACCTCTTATGTGAGGCCTTCCGGCAGCAAAGAGAAGGTGCGCGCGAGGAGTGTGCTTCAGGCAGCTTAGGACCCGCAACTGTCTCGTCTACCACGGAGGGGAATAAGGTTTGCCCAGGGTCGCCCAGTTTCAAAACTGAGCTCACGTTGTTATCCTCAGTGGTTTCCGATTACCTGAAGGAAACACACGGGAGGAACAGGGCCCTTCCATGGAGGCCCTTTTGGGCACAGGGACCTCTGCGTGGGATCTACTGGGTAAGTATGGCAGTACCTTAGATAGGCCTCAGGGACAAAGGCTGTGGTCTGGCTCATGTCTTAGCTGTGTTAAGTGTGGAAAACGTGCTGGTCCTCAGGCTGGGCCCACAGCCCAGCTTTCGCTTCTCTGAGAGTGCTGTCCCGAGTCTCCTCCTGGAGCCAGTCGTCAGCACGGTGCCTTTTGGCACTGCAGTTCTCTTTCAGTCAGGGAGGCCGTGCGACTGGCAAAGGGAGTCTGCGCAGCACTGCCTTCGCGAGGCTCTTTGACGACTGGGGCACTCAACCCAGGCAAGCCAGAGAGCAGTACGTTGCCCTTGCTATGAATGTGAAGAGCTTTCTCCAGGGCTCTGTTGAGGCTAAGGTTCCTCAGAAGCCAGAAGCCGCCGTTCCGGCACGGAGAGAAGTCATCCTGCGAACTTGGCGAACGAGCTCCTATCCTGTGTGCCCCCAGGAGCGTCGCAGGGTTAAGGCACTCCGTGGTGGAGTATGGCCTCATGGAAGCCACTGCACACCCAACTCCCCCGACGTGAAACACTGGAACTTACCTTGAGGCCTGAGGTCACCTTTCGTTCGGCCGGAGCTGAACATGTGGTGCCGTGGGAGGGGTTCCTAGAAAGGGATCGCCAGCACGGTTTTCGTTTTGAGAGAACACGCAGCCTCGGCCCACAACGACAATCCTGCCGTGCAGAGACGTCGGGCCGCTAGTGCTGTTCAGGCAGCTTTGAAGCCAAGCGCAAGGCGCCTCCAAACGGGGAGAAAGCGTACTCTCCCCTCCGCGTCCCACGTTCAAGCTGAATGACGCAGCATGTTTCTCGGAAGGCTCTGCCGAGCTATCTAGTACGAGGGAGAAGGCGCTTGCCTCTGCTGAGATAGGTTTGACGTGGGGATGGCTGGACAGGCGGAAGAGCATTCCCCAGGCCGTGCAAAGTTTAGGCCTTGGTGATTCCGGATGGTCCCAAGGGTCCAGAGTTGTCCCTGGGAAAGCTGTCCTTTTCCCTCTTTTTCCGGCTGGAAGTACACCTCCGGCATCCGACTGCCGTTCGGAGACGTCCTGGGGGAGACGCCCTGCTTTCACTTTGGACGCACACTGGTGTTTCTCAGAAGAGCCCAAATTCCTCCCTGCGGGTGGGGAGGTTGGCACACTGGCATGGAATGTAAGGCTGTTCAGAACTGCGTACCTTGAGGCCGTGTGAAGGCCGTACGAACGAGAGCTTTCGAGCGAACAGGGCAGCGCTTCGCCATCATCGTTGCACATTCACGGAGCTGAATCAAACGAACGCATTTACTTCCTGTGGCTCAAACACAGCCGAGGAGTTGGAAGGCATACAGTGCCCTTTGACAGTTGTTACAACGAACGTGAGTTCACAGTGTCTCGTGAAATACCTTCCACGGTCGAAGCATTCCGTTAAGGCATGCCCCTCCGCTCCCTCTGGCGCTCCGAGATGTTAATAACGGGGGAAATCTGGACTTTTGCTTGAGGCCGGGGTGGGGCGGGGGGACTCACAGTTCTTCTGCCGGCGAGCTCCAGAGCGCTCCTGCTGAAGCTCCCAGCAAGGAACTGAGAGCAGCAGGCCTCACACGAGTACACTCAGACTTCTTCTGTCACGAGTCAACTCAGACTTCTTATGTGAGGCCTTCCGGCAGCAAAGAGAAGGTGCGCGCGAGGATTGTGCTTCAAGCAGCTCAGGACCCGCCACTGTCTGCCACGGAGGGGAATAAGGTTTGGCCAGGGTCGCCCAGCTTCATACCTGAGCTCATACGGGTATCCTCAGTGGTTTCTGATTACCTCAAGGAAGCACAACGGGAGGAACAGGGCCCTTCCATGGAGGCCCTTTTGGGCACAGGGACCTCTGCGTGGGATCTACTGGGTAAGTATGGCAGTACCTTAGGGAGGCCTCAGGGACCAAGGCTCTCTGGCTCACGCCTAGCTGTGCAAAGAAGTGTGGCAAACGTACGTACTGCTCCTCAGGCTGGGCCCACAGCCTAGCTTTCGCTTCTCTGAGAGTGCTGTCCCGAGTCTCCTCCTGGAGCCAGTCGTCAGCACGGTGCCTTTTGGCACTGCAGTTCTCTTTCAGTCAGGGAGGCCGTGCGACTGGCAAAGGGAGTCTGCGCAGCACTGCCTTCGCGAGGCTCTTTGACGACTGGGGCACTCAACCCAGGCAAGCCAGAGAGCAGTACGTTGCCCTTGCTATGAATGTGAAGAGCTTTCTCCAGGGCCCTGTTGAGGCTAAGGTTCCTCAGAAGCCAGGAGCCGCCGTTCCGGCACGGAGAGAAGTCATCCTGCGAACTTGGCGAACGAGCTCCTATCCTGTGTGCCCCCAGGAGCGTCGCAGAGTTAAGGCACTCCGTGGTGGAGTATGGCCTCATGGAAGCCACTGCACACCCAACTCCCCCGACGTGAAACACTGGAACTTACCTTGAGGCCTGAGGTCACCTTTCGTTCGGCCGGAGCTGAACATGTGGTGCCGTGGGAGGGGTTCCTAGAAAGGGATCGCCAGCACGGTTTTCGTTTTGAGAGAACACGCAGCCTCGGCCCACAACGACAATCCTGCCGTGCAGAGACGTCGGGCCGCTAGTGCTGTTCAGGCAGCTTTGAAGCCAAGCGCAAGGCGCCTCCAAACGGGGAGAAAGCGTACTCTCCCCTCCGCGTCCCACGTTCAAGCTGAATGACGCAGCATGTTTCTCGGAAGGCTGTGCCGAGCTATCTAGTACAAGGGAGAGAGTGCCTGCCTCTGCTGAGAAAGGTTTTGACGTGGGGATTGCTGGACATGAGGAAGAGCGTTCCCCAGGCCGTGCAAAGTTTAGGCTTTGGTGACTCTGGATGGTCCCAAGGGTCCAGAATTGTCCCTGGGAAAGCTGTCCTCTTTTTCTTTCTCCGGCTGGAAGTAAACAGCTGGCAACCGACTGCCGTACGCAGACGTCCTGGGGGAGCCCCCCGGTTTCATTTGGGATGCACGTGGGTGTCTCACAGAAGAGCCCAAATTCCTAATTGGGGGCACACCAGCATGGAATGTAAGGCTGTTTAGAACTGTGTACCCTGAGGCCGTTGGAAGGCCGTACGGACGAGAGCTTTCGAGCGAACAGGGCAGCGCTTCGCCATCATCGTTGCCCGTTCACGGAGCTTAATCAAACGAATGCCTTTACTTCCTGTGGTTCAAACGCAACAGAGGAGTTGGAAGGCATACAGTGCCCTTTGACAGTTGTTACGACGAACGTGAGTGCACAGTGTCTCGTGAAAGAAATCCCTAGCACTGTTGAAGCATCCCGTTAACGCATGCTTCTTCGCTCCTATGGCACTCCGAGGTGGTACTGACGGGGGAAATCTGGACTTTTATTCGAGGCCGGGGGGCTCACAATTCTTTTGTCGGCGAGCTCCAGAGTGCTCTTGCTGAAGCTCCCAGCAAGGACCTGAGAGCAGCAGGCCTCACACGAGTACACTCAGACGGCTTCCATCACGAGTAAACTCAGACCTCTTATGTGAGGCCTTCCGGCAGCAAAGAGAAGGTGGACGCGAGGAGTGTGCTTCAGGCAGCTTAGGACCCGCAACTGTCTCGTCTACCACGGAGGGGAATAAGGTTTGCCCAGGGTCGCCCAGTTTCAAAACTGAGCTCACGTTGTTATCCTCAGTGGTTTCCGATTACCTGAAGGAAACACACGGGAGGAACAGGGCCCTTCCATGGAGGCCCTTTTGGGCACAGGGACCTCTGCGTGGGATCTACTGGGTAAGTATGGCAGTACCTTAGATAGGCCTCAGGGACAAAGGCTGTGGTCTGGCTCATGTCTTAGCTGTGTTAAGTGTGGAAAACGTGCTGGTCCTCAGGCTGGGCCCACAGCCCAGCTTTCGCTTCTCTGAGAGTGCTGTCCCGAGTCTCCTCCTGGAGCCAGTCGTCAGCACGGTGCCTTTTGGCACTGCAGTTCTCTTTCAGTCAGGGAGGCCGTGCGACTGGCAAAGGGAGTCTGCGCAGCACTGCCTTCGCGAGGCTCTTTGACGACTGGGGCACTCAACCCAGGCAAGCCAGAGAGCAGTACGTTGCCCTTGCTATGAATGTGAAGAGCTTTCTCCAGGGCTCTGTTGAGGCTAAGGTTCCTCAGAAGCCAGGAGCCGCCGTTCCGGCACGGAGAGAAGTCATCCTGCGAACTTGGCGAACGAGCTCCTATCCTGTGTGCCCCCAGGAGCGTCGCAGGGTTAAGGCACTCCGTGGTGGAGTATGGCCTCATGGAAGCCACTGCACACCCAACTCCCCCGACGTGAAACACTGGAACTTACCTTGAGGCCTGAGGTCACCTTTCGTTCGGCCGGAGCTGAACATGTGGTGCCGTGGGAGGGGTTCCTAGAAAGGGATCGCCAGCACGGTTTTCGTGTTGAGAGAACACGCAGCCTCGGCCCACAACGACAATCCTGCCGTGCAGAGACGTCGGGCCGCTAGTGCTGTTCAGGCAGCTTTGAAGCCAAGCGCAAGGCGCCTCCAAACGGGGAGAAAGCGTACTCTCCCCTCCGCGTCCCACGTTCAAGCTGAATGACGCAGCATGTTTCTCGGAAGGCTCTGCCGAGCTATCTAGTACGAGGGAGAAGGCGCTTGCCTCTGCTGAGAAAGGTTTGACGTGGGGATGGCCGGACAGGCGGAAGAGCATTCCCCAGGCCGTGCAAAGTTTAGGCCTTGGTGATTCCGGATGGTCCCAAGGGTCCAGAGTTGTCCCTGGGAAAGCTGTCCTTTTCCCTCTTTTTCCGGCTGGAAGTACACCTCCGGCATCCGACTGCCGTTCGGAGACGTCCTGGGGGAGACGCCCTGCTTTCACTTTGGACGCACACTGGTGTTTCTCAGAAGAGCCCAAATTCCTCCCTGCGGGTGGGGAGGTTGGCACACTGGCATGGAATGTAAGGCTGTTCAGAACTGCGTACCTTGAGGCCGTGTGAAGGCCGTACAAACGAGAGCTTTCGAGCGAACAGGGCAGCGCTTCGCCATCATCGTTGCACATTCACGGAGCTGAATCAAACGAACGCATTTACTTCCTGTGGCTCAAACACAGCCGAGGAGTTGGAAGGCATACAGTGCCCTTTGACAGTTGTTACAACGAACGTGAGTTCACAGTGTCTCGTGAAATACCTTCCACGGTCGAAGCATTCCGTTAAGGCATGCCCCTCCGCTCCCTCTGGCGCTCCGAGGTGTTACTAACGGGGGAAATCTGGACTTTTGCTTGAGGCCGGGGTGGGGCGGGGGGACTCACAATTCTTCTGCCGGCGAGCTCCAGAGCGCTCCTGCTGAAGCTCCCAGCAAGGAACTGAGAGCAGCAGGCCTCACACGAGTACACTCAGACTTCTTCTGTCACGAGTCAACTCAGACTTCTTATGTGAGGCCTTCCGGCAGCAAAGAGAAGGTGCGCGCGAGGAGTGTGCATAAGGCAGCTTAGGACCCGCAACTGTCTCGTCTACCACGGAGGGGAATAAGGTTTGACCAGGGTCGCCCAGTTTCAAAGCTGAGCTCACGTTGTTATCCTCAGTGGTTTCCGATTACCTGAAGGAAACACACGGGAGGAACAGGGCCCTTCCATGGAGGCCCTTTTGGGCACAGGGACCTCTGCGTGGGATCTACTGGGTAAGTATGGCAGTACCTTAGGGAGGCCTCAGGGACCAAGGCTCTCTGGCTCACGCCTAGCTGTGCAAAGAAGTGTGGCAAACGTACGTACTGCTCCTCAGGCTGGGCCCACAGCCTAGCTTTCGCTTCTCTGAGAGTGCTGTCCCGAGTCTCCTCCTGGAGCCAGTCGTCAGCACGGTGCCTTTTGGCACTGCAGTTCTCTTTCAGTCAGGGAGGCCGTGCGACTGGCAAAGGGAGTCTGCGCAGCACTGCCTTCGCGAGGCTCTTTGACGACTGGGGCACTCAACCCAGGCAAGCCAGAGAGCAGTACGTTGCCCTTGCTATGAATGTGAAGAGCTTTCTCCAGGGCCCTGTTGAGGCTAAGGTTCCTCAGAAGCCAGGAGCCGCCGTTCCGGCACGGAGAGAAGTCATCCTGCGAACTTGGCGAACGAGCTCCTATCCTGTGTGCCCCCAGGAGCGTCGCAGAGTTAAGGCACTCCGTGGTGGAGTATGGCCTCATGGAAGCCACTGCACACCCAACTCCCCCGACGTGAAACACTGGAACTTACCTTGAGGCCTGAGGTCACCTTTCGTTCGGCCGGAGCTGAACATGTGGTGCCGTGGGAGGGGTTCCTAGAAAGGGATCGCCAGCACGGTTTTCGTTTTGAGAGAACACGCAGCCTCGGCCCACAACGACAATCCTGCCGTGCAGAGACGTCGGGCCGCTAGTGCTGTTCAGGCAGCTTTGAAGCCAAGCGCAAGGCGCCTCCAAACGGGGAGAAAGCGTACTCTCCCCTCCGCGTCCCACGTTCAAGCTGAATGACGCAGCATGTTTCTCGGAAGGCTGTGCCGAGCTATCTAGTACAAGGGAGAGAGTGCCTGCCTCTGCTGAGAAAGGTTTTGACGTGGGGATTGCTGGACATGAGGAAGAGCGTTCCCCAGGCCGTGCAAAGTTTAGGCTTTGGTGACTCTGGATGGTCCCAAGGGTCCAGAATTGTCCCTGGGAAAGCTGTCCTCTTTTTCTTTCTCCGGCTGGAAGTAAACAGCTGGCAACCGACTGCCGTACGCAGACGTCCTGGGGGAGCCCCCCGGTTTCATTTGGGATGCACGTGGGTGTCTCACAGAAGAGCCCAAATTCCTAATTGGGGGCACACCAGCATGGAATGTAAGGCTGTTTAGAACTGTGTACCCTGAGGCCGTTGGAAGGCCGTACGGACGAGAGCTTTCGAGCGAACAGGGCAGCGCTTCGCCATCATCGTTGCCCGTTCACGGAGCTTAATCAAACGAATGCCTTTACTTCCTGTGGTTCAAACGCACCAGAGGAGTTGGAAGGCATACAGTGCCCTTTGACAGTTGTTACGACGAACGTGAGTGCACAGTGTCTCGTGAAAGAAATCCCTAGCACTGTTGAAGCATCCTGTTAACGCATGCTTCTTCGCTCCTATGGCACTCCGAGGTGGTACTGACGGGGGAAATCTGGACTTTTATTCGAGGCCGGGGGGCTCACAATTCTTTTGTCGGCGAGCTCCAGAGTGCTCTTGCTGAAGCTCCCAGCAAGGACCTGAGAGCAGCAGGCCTCACACGAGTACACTCAGACGGCTTCCATCACGAGTAAACTCAGACCTCTTATGTGAGGCCTTCCGGCAGCAAAGAGAAGGTGGACGCGAGGAGTGTGCTTCAGGCAGCTCAGGACCCGCAACTGTCTCGTCTACCACGGAGGGGAATAAGGTTTGCCCAGGGTCGCCCAGTTTCAAAACTGAGCTCACGTTGTTATCCTCAGTGGTTTCCGATTACCTGAAGGAAACACACGGGAGGAACAGGGCCCTTCCATGGAGGCCCTTTTGGGCACAGGGACTTCTGCGTGGGATCTACTGGGTAAGTATGGCAGTACCTTAGATAGGCCTCAGGGACCAAGGCTGTGGTCTGGCTCATGTCTTAGCTGTGTTAAGTGTGGAAAACGTGCTGGTCCTCAGGCTGGGCCCACAGCCTAGCTTTCGCTTCTGTGAGAGTGCTGTCCCGAGTCTCCTCCTGGAGCCAGTCGTCAGCACGGTGCCTTTTGGCACTGCAGTTCTCTTTCAGTCAAGGAGGCCGTGCGACTGGCAAAGGGAGTCTGCGCAGCACTGCCTTCGCGAAGCTCTTTGACGACTGGGGCACTCAACCCAGGCAAGCCAGAGAGCAGTACGTTGCCCTTGCTATGAATGTGAAGAGCTTTCTCCAGGGCCCTGTTGAGGCTAAGGTTCCTCAGAAGCCAGGAGCCGCCGTTCCGGCACGGAGAGAAGTCATCCTGCGAACTTGGCGAACGAGCTCCTATCCTGTGTGCCCCCAGGAGCGTCGCAGAGTTAAGGCACTCCGTGGTGGAGTATGGCCTCATGGAAGCCACTGCACACCCAACTCCCCCGACGTGAAACACTGGAACTTACCTTGAGGCCTGAGGTCACCTTTCGTTCGGCCGGAGCTGAACATGTGGTGCCGTGGGAGGGGTTCCTAGAAAGGGATCGCCAGCACGGTTTTCGTTTTGAGAGAACACGCAGCCTCGGCCCACAACGACAATCCTGCCGTGCAGAGACGTCGGGCCGCTAGTGCTGTTCAGGCAGCTTTGAAGCCAAGCGCAAGGCGCCTCCAAACGGGGAGAAAGCGTACTCTCCCCTCCGCGTCCCACGTTCAAGCTGAATGACGCAGCATGTTTCTCGGAAGGCTCTGCCGAGCTATCTAGTACAAGGGAGAGAGTGCCTGCCTCTGCTGAGAAAGGTTTTGACGTGGGGATTGCTGGACATGAGGAAGAGCGTTCCCCAGGCCGTGCAAAGTTTAGGCTTTGGTGACTCTGGATGGTCCCAAGGGTCCAGAATTGTCCCTGGGAAAGCTGTCCTCTTTTTCTTTCTCCGGCTGGAAGTAAACAGCTGGCAACCGACTGCCGTACGCAGACGTCCTGGGGGAGCCCCCCGGTTTCATTTGGGACGCACGTGGGTGTCTCACAGAAGAGCCCAAATTCCTAATTGGGGGCACACCAGCATGGAATGTAAGGCTGTTTAGAACTGCGTACCCTGAGGCCGTTGGAAGGCCATACAGACGAGAGCTTTCGAGCGAACAGGGCAGCGCTTCGCCATCATCGTTGCCCGTTCACGGAGCTTAATCAAACGAATGCCTTTACTTCCTGTGGCTCAAACGCAACAGAGGAGTTGGAAGGCATACAGTGCCCTTTGACAGTTGTTACGACGAACGTGAGTGCACAGTGTCTCGTGAAAGAAATCCCTAGCACTGTTGAAGCATCCCGTTGACGCATGGTTCTTCGCTCCTATGGCACTCCGAGGTGGTACTGAAGGGGGAAATCTGGACTTTTACTTGAGGCCGGGGGGGCTCACAATTCTTTTGTCGGCGAGCTCCAGAGTGCTCTTGCTGAAGCTCCCAGCAAGGACCTGAGAGCAGCAGGCCTCACACGAGTACACTCAGACGGCTTCCATCACGAGTAAACTCAGGCCTGTTATGTGAGGCCTTCGGGCAGCAAAGAGAAGGTGGGCGCGAGGAGTGTGCTTAAGGCAGCTTAGGACCCGCAACTGTCTCGTCTACCACGGAGGGGAATAAGGTTTGCCCAGGGTCGCCCAGTTTCAAAGCTGAGCTCACGTTGTTATCCTCAGTGGTTTCCGATTACTGAAGGAAACACACGGGAGGAACAGGGCCCTTCCATGGAGGCCCTTTTGGGCACAGGGACCTCTGCGTGGGATCTACTGGGTAAGTATGGCAGTACCTTAGATAGGCCTCTGTGACCAAGGCTGTCGTCTGGCTCATGCCTTAGCTGTGTTAAGTGTGGAAAACGTGCTGGTCCTCAGGCTGGGCCCACAGCCTAGCTTTCGCTTCTCTGAGAGTGCTGTCCCGAGTCTCCTCCTGGAGCCAGTCGTCAGCACGGTGCCTTTTGGCACTGCAGTTCTCTTTCAGTCAGGGAGGCCGTGCGACTGGCAAAGGGAGTCTGCGCAGCACTGCCTTCGCGAGGCTCTTTGACGACTGGGGCACTCAACCCAGGCAAGCCAGAGAGCAGTACGTTGCCCTTGCTATGAATGTGAAGAGCTTTCTCCAGGGCTCTGTTGAGGCTAAGGTTCCTCAGAAGCCAGGAGCCGCCGTTCCGGCACGGAGAGAAGTCATCCTGCGAACTTGGCGAACGAGCTCCTATCCTGTGTGCCCCCAGGAGCGTCGCAGAGTTAAGGCACTCCGTGGTGGAGTATGGCCTCATGGAAGCCACTGCACACCCAACTCCCCCGACGTGAAACACTGGAACTTACCTTGAGGCCTGAGGTCACCTTTCGTTCGGCCGGAGCTGAACATGTGGTGCCGTGGGAGGGGTTCCTAGAAAGGGATCGCCAGCACGGTTTTCGTTTTGAGAGAACACGCAGCCTCGGCCCACAACGACAATCCTGCTGTGCAGAGACGTCGGGCCGCTAGTGCTGTTCAGGCAGCTTTGAAGCCAAGCGCAAGGCGCCTCCAAACGGGGAGAAAGCGTACTCTCCCCTCCGCGTCCCACGTTCAAGCTGAATGACGCAGCATGTTTCTCGGAAGGCTCTGCCGAGCTATCTAGTACGAGGGAGAAGGCGCTTGCCTCTGCTGAGAAAGGTTTTGACGTGGGGATGGCTGGACAGGCGGAAGAGCGTTCCCCAGGCCGTGCAAAGTTTAGGCCTTGGTGATTCCGGATGGTCCCAAGGGTCCAGAGTTGTCCCTGGGAAAGCTGTCCTTTTCCCTCTTTTTCCGGCTGGAAGTACACCTCCGGCATCCGACTGCCGTTCGGAGACGTCCTGGGGGAGACGCCCTGCTTTCACTTTGGACGCACACTGGTGTTTCTCAGAAGAGCCCAAATTCCTCCCTGCGGGTGGGGAGGTTGGCACACTGGCATGGAATGTAAGGCTGTTCAGAACTGCGTACCTTGAGGCCGTGTGAAGGCCGTACGAACGAGAGCTTTCGAGCGAACAGGGCAGCGCTTCGCCATCATCGTTGCACATTCACGGAGCTGAATCAAACGAACGCATTTACTTCCTGTGGCTCAAACACAGCCGAGGAGTTGGAAGGCATACAGTGCCCTTTGACAGTTGTTACAACGAACGTGAGTTCACAGTGTCTCGTGAAATACCTTCCACGGTCGAAGCATTCCGTTAAGGCATGCCCCTCCGCTCCCTCTGGCGCTCCGAGGTGTTACTAACGGGGGAAATCTGGACTTTTGCTTGAGGCCGGGGTGGGGCGGGGGGACTCACAATTCTTCTGCCGGCGAGCTCCAGAGCGCTCCTGCTGAAGCTCCCAGCAAGGAACTGAGAGCAGCAGGCCTCACACGAGTACACTCAGACTTCTTCTGTCACGAGTCAACTCAGACTTCTTATGTGAGGCCTTCCGGCAGCAAAGAGAAGGTGCGCGCGAGGAGTGTGCATAAGGCAGCTTAGGACCCGCAACTGTCTCGTCTACCACGGAGGGGAATAAGGTTTGACCAGGGTCGCCCAGTTTCAAAACTGAGCTCACGTTGTTATCCTCAGTGGTTTCCGATTACCTGAAGGAAACACACGGGAGGAACAGGGCCCTTCCATGGAGGCCCTTTTGGGCACAGGGACCTCTGCGTGGGATCTACTGGATAAGTATGGCAGTACCTTAGGGAGGCCTCAGGGACCAAGGCTCTCTGGCTCACGCCTAGCTGTGCAAAGAAGTGTGGCAAACGTACGTACTGCTCCTCAGGCTGGGCCCACAGCCTAGCTTTCGCTTCTGTGAGAGTGCTGTCCCGAGTCTCCTCCTGGAGCCAGTCGTCAGCACGGTGCCTTTTGGCACTGCAGTTCTCTTTCAGTCAAGGAGGCCGTGCGACTGGCAAAGGGAGTCTGCGCAGCACTGCCTTCGCAAAGCTCTTTGACGACTGGGGCACTCAACCCAGGCAAGCCAGAGAGCAGTACGTTGCCCTTGCTATGAATGTGAAGAGCTTTCTCCAGGGCCCTGTTGAGGCTAAGGTTCCTCAGAAGCCAGGAGCCGCCGTTCCGGCACGGAGAGAAGTCATCCTGCGAACTTGGCGAACGAGCTCCTATCCTGTGTGCCCCCAGGAGCGTCGCAGAGTTAAGGCACTCCGTGGTGGAGTATGGCCTCATGGAAGCCACTGCACACCCAACTCCCCCGACGTGAAACACTGGAACTTACCTTGAGGCCTGAGGTCACCTTTCGTTCGGCCGGAGCTGAACATGTGGTGCCGTGGGAGGGGTTCCTAGAAAGGGATCGCCAGCACGGTTTTCGTTTTGAGAGAACACGCAGCCTCGGCCCACAACGACAATCCTGCCGTGCAGAGACGTCGGGCCGCTAGTGCTGTTCAGGCAGCTTTGAAGCCAAGCGCAAGGCGCCTCCAAACGGGGAGAAAGCGTACTCTCCCCTCCGCGTCCCACGTTCAAGCTGAATGACGCAGCATGTTTCTCGGAAGGCTGTGCCGAGCTATCTAGTACAAGGGAGAGAGTGCCTGCCTCTGCTGAGAAAGGTTTTGACGTGGGGATTGCTGGACATGAGGAAGAGCGTTCCCCAGGCCGTGCAAAGTTTAGGCTTTGGTGACTCTGGATGGTCCCAAGGGTCCAGAATTGTCCCTGGGAAAGCTGTCCTCTTTTTCTTTCTCCGGCTGGAAGTAAACAGCTGGCAACCGACTGCCGTACGCAGACGTCCTGGGGGAGCCCCCCGGTTTCATTTGGGATGCACGTGGGTGTCTCACAGAAGAGCCCAAATTCCTAATTGGGGGCACACCAGCATGGAATGTAAGGCTGTTTAGAACTGTGTACCCTGAGGCCGTTGGAAGGCCGTACGGACGAGAGCTTTCGAGCGAACAGGGCAGCGCTTCGCCATCATCGTTGCCCGTTCACGGAGCTTAATCAAACGAATGCCTTTACTTCCTGTGGTTCAAACGCAACAGAGGAGTTGGAAGGCATACAGTGCCCTTTGACAGTTGTTACGACGAACGTGAGTGCACAGTGTCTCGTGAAAGAAATCCCTAGCACTGTTGAAGCATCCCGTTAACGCATGCTTCTTCGCTCCTATGGCACTCCGAGGTGGTACTGACGGGGGAAATCTGGACTTTTATTCGAGGCCGGGGGGCTCACAATTCTTTTGTCGGCGAGCTCCAGAGTGCTCTTGCTGAAGCTCCCAGCAAGGACCTGAGAGCAGCAGGCCTCACACGAGTACACTCAGACGGCTTCCATCACGAGTAAACTCAGACCTCTTATGTGAGGCCTTCCGGCAGCAAAGAGAAGGTGGACGCGAGGAGTGTGCTTCAGGCAGCTTAGGACCCGCAACTGTCTCGTCTACCACGGAGGGGAATAAGGTTTGCCCAGGGTCGCCCAGTTTCAAAACTGAGCTCACGTTGTTATCCTCAGTGGTTTCCGATTACCTGAAGGAAACACACGGGAGGAACAGGGCCCTTCCATGGAGGCCCTTTTGGGCACAGGGACCTCTGCGTGGGATCTACTGGGTAAGTATGGCAGTACCTTAGATAGGCCTCAGGGACCAAGGCTGTGGTCTGGCTCATGTCTTAGCTGTGTTAAGTGTGGAAAACGTGCTGGTCCTCAGGCTGGGCCCACAGCCTAGCTTTCGCTTCTCTGAGAGTGCTGTCCCGAGTCTCCTCCTGGAGCCAGTCGTCAGCACGGTGCCTTTTGGCACTGCAGTTCTCTTTCAGTCAGGGAGGCCGTGCGACTGGCAAAGGGAGTCTGCGCAGCACTGCCTTCGCGAGGCTCTTTGACGACTGGGGCACTCAACCCAGGCAAGCCAGAGAGCAGTACGTTGCCCTTGCTATGAATGTGAAGAGCTTTCTCCAGGGCTCTGTTGAGGCTAAGGTTCCTCAGAAGCCAGGAGCCGCCGTTCCGGCACGGAGAGAAGTCATCCTGCGAACTTGGCGAACGAGCTCCTATCCTGTGTGCCCCCAGGAGCGTCGCAGAGTTAAGGCACTCCGTGGTGGAGTATGGCCTCATGGAAGCCACTGCACACCCAACTCCCCCGACGTGAAACACTGGAACTTACCTTGAGGCCTGAGGTCACCTTTCGTTCGGCCGGAGCTGAACATGTGGTGCCGTGGGAGGGGTTCCTAGAAAGGGATCGCCAGCACGGTTTTCGTTTTGAGAGAACACGCAGCCTCGGCCCACAACGACAATCCTGCCGTGCAGAGACGTCGGGCCGCTAGTGCTGTTCAGGCAGCTTTGAAGCCAAGCGCAAGGCGCCTCCAAACGGGGAGAAAGCGTACTCTCCCCTCCGCGTCCCACGTTCAAGCTGAATGACGCAGCATGTTTCTCGGAAGGCTCTGCCGAGCTATCTAGTACGAGGGAGAAGGCGCTTGCCTCTGCTGAGATAGGTTTGACGTGGGGATGGCTGGACAGGCGGAAGAGCATTCCCCAGGCCGTGCAAAGTTTAGGCCTTGGTGATTCCGGATGGTCCCAAGGGTCCAGAGTTGTCCCTGGGAAAGCTGTCCTTTTCCCTCTTTTTCCGGCTGGAAGTACACCTCCGGCATCCGACTGCCGTTCGGAGACGTCCTGGGGGAGACGCCCTGCTTTCACTTTGGACGCACACTGGTGTTTCTCAGAAGAGCCCAAATTCCTCCCTGCGGGTGGGGAGGTTGGCACACTGGCATGGAATGTAAGGCTGTTCAGAACTGCGTACCTTGAGGCCGTGTGAAGGCCGTACGAACGAGAGCTTTCGAGCGAACAGGGCAGCGCTTCGCCATCATCGTTGCACATTCACGGAGCTGAATCAAACGAACGCATTTACTTCCTGTGGCTCAAACACAGCCGAGGAGTTGGAAGGCATACAGTGCCCTTTGACAGTTGTTACAACGAACGTGAGTTCACAGTGTCTCGTGAAATACCTTCCACGGTCGAAGCATTCCGTTAAGGCATGCCCCTCCGCTCCCTCTGGCGCTCCGAGATGTTAATAACGGGGGAAATCTGGACTTTTGCTTGAGGCCGGGGTGGGGCGGGGGGACTCACAGTTCTTCTGCCGGCGAGCTCCAGAGCGCTCCTGCTGAAGCTCCCAGCAAGGAACTGAGAGCAGCAGGCCTCACACGAGTACACTCAGACTTCTTCTGTCACGAGTCAACTCAGACTTCTTATGTGAGGCCTTCCGGCAGCAAAGAGAAGGTGCGCGCGAGGATTGTGCTTCAAGCAGCTCAGGACCCGCCACTGTCTGCCACGGAGGGGAATAAGGTTTGGCCAGGGTCGCCCAGCTTCATACCTGAGCTCATACGGGTATCCTCAGTGGTTTCTGATTACCTCAAGGAAGCACAACGGGAGGAACAGGGCCCTTCCATGGAGGCCCTTTTGGGCACAGGGACCTCTGCGTGGGATCTACTGGGTAAGTATGGCAGTACCTTAGGGAGGCCTCAGGGACCAAGGCTCTCTGGCTCACGCCTAGCTGTGCAAAGAAGTGTGGCAAACGTACGTACTGCTCCTCAGGCTGGGCCCACAGCCTAGCTTTCGCTTCTGTGAGAGTGCTGTCCCGAGTCTCCTCCTGGAGCCAGTCGTCAGCACGGTGCCTTTTGGCACTGCAGTTCTCTTTCAGTCAGGGAGGCCGTGCGACTGGCAAAGGGAGTCTGCGCAGCACTGCCTTCGCGAGGCTCTTTGACGACTGGGGCACTCAACCCAGGCAAGCCAGAGAGCAGTACGTTGCCCTTGCTATGAATGTGAAGAGCTTTCTCCAGGGCCCTGTTGAGGCTAAGGTTCCTCAGAAGCCAGGAGCCGCCGTTCCGGCACGGAGAGAAGTCATCCTGCGAACTTGGCGAACGAGCTCCTATCCTGTGTGCCCCCAGGAGCGTCGCAGAGTTAAGGCACTCCGTGGTGGAGTATGGCCTCATGGAAGCCACTGCACACCCAACTCCCCCGACGTGAAACACTGGAACTTACCTTGAGGCCTGAGGTCACCTTTCGTTCGGCCGGAGCTGAACATGTGGTGCCGTGGGAGGGGTTCCTAGAAAGGGATCGCCAGCACGGTTTTCGTTTTGAGAGAACACGCAGCCTCGGCCCACAACGACAATCCTGCCGTGCAGAGACGTCGGGCCGCTAGTGCTGTTCAGGCAGCTTTGAAGCCAAGCGCAAGGCGCCTCCAAACGGGGAGAAAGCGTACTCTCCCCTCCGCGTCCCACGTTCAAGCTGAATGACGCAGCATGTTTCTCGGAAGGCTGTGCCGAGCTATCTAGTACAAGGGAGAGAGTGCCTGCCTCTGCTGAGAAAGGTTTTGACGTGGGGATTGCTGGACATGAGGAAGAGCGTTCCCCAGGCCGTGCAAAGTTTAGGCTTTGGTGACTCTGGATGGTCCCAAGGGTCCAGAATTGTCCCTGGGAAAGCTGTCCTCTTTTTCTTTCTCCGGCTGGAAGTAAACAGCTGGCAACCGACTGCCGTACGCAGACGTCCTGGGGGAGCCCCCCGGTTTCATTTGGGATGCACGTGGGTGTCTCACAGAAGAGCCCAAATTCCTAATTGGGGGCACACCAGCATGGAATGTAAGGCTGTTTAGAACTGTGTACCCTGAGGCCGTTGGAAGGCCGTACGGACGAGAGCTTTCGAGCGAACAGGGCAGCGCTTCGCCATCATCGTTGCCCGTTCACGGAGCTTAATCAAACGAATGCCTTTACTTCCTGTGATTCAAACGCACCAGAGGAGTTGGAAGGCATACAGTGCCCTTTGACAGTTGTTACGACGAACGTGAGTGCACAGTGTCTCGTGAAAGAAATCCCTAGCACTGTTGAAGCATCCCGTTAACGCATGCTTCTTCGCTCCTATGGCACTCCGAGGTGGTACTGACGGGGGAAATCTGGACTTTTATTCGAGGCCGGGGGGCTCACAATTCTTTTGTCGGCGAGCTCCAGAGTGCTCTTGCTGAAGCTCCCAGCAAGGACCTGAGAGCAGCAGGCCTCACACGAGTACACTCAGACGGCTTCCATCACGAGTAAACTCAGACCTCTTATGTGAGGCCTTCCGGCAGCAAAGAGAAGGTGGACGCGAGGAGTGTGCTTCAGGCAGCTTAGGACCCGCAACTGTCTCGTCTACCACGGAGGGGAATAAGGTTTGACCAGGGTCGCCCAGTTTCAAAGCTGAGCTCACGTTGTTATCCTCAGTGGTTTCCGATTACCTGAAGGAAACACACGGGAGGAACAGGGCCCTTCCATGGAGGCCCTTTTGGGCACAGGGACCTCTGCGTGGGATCTACTGGATAAGTATGGCAGTACCTTAGATAGGCCTCAGTGACCAAGGCTGTCGTCTGGCTCATGCCTTAGCTGTGTTAAGTGTGGAAAACGTGCTGGTCCTCAGGCTGGGCCCACAGCCTAGCTTTCGCTTCTGTGAGAGTGCTGTCCCGAGTATCCTCCTGGAGCCAGTCGTCAGCACGGTGCCTTTTGGCACTGCAGTTCTCTTTCAGTCAAGGAGGCCGTGCGACTGGCAAAGGGAGTCTGCGCAGCACTGCCTTCACGAAGCTCTTTGACGACTGGGGCACTCAACCCAGGCAAGCCAGAGAGCAGTACGTTGCCCTTGCTATGAATGTGAAGAGCTTTCTCCAGGGCCCTGTTGAGGCTAAGGTTCCTCAGAAGCCAGGAGCCGCCGTTCCGGCACGGAGAGAAGTCATCCTGCGAACTTGGCAAACGAGCTCCTATCCTGTGTGCCCCCAGGAGCGTCGCAGAGTTAAGGCACTCCGTGGTGGAGTATGGCCTCATGGAAGCCACTGCACACCCAACTCCCCCGACGTGAAACACTGGAACTTACCTTGAGGCCTGAGGTCACCTTTCGTTCGGCCGGAGCTGAACATGTGGTGCCGTGGGAGGGGTTCCTAGAAAGGGATCGCCAGCACGGTTTTCGTTTTGAGAGAACACGCAGCCTCGGCCCACAACGACAATCCTGCCGTGCAGAGACGTCGGGCCGCTAGTGCTGTTCAGGCAGCTTTGAAGCCAAGCGCAAGGCGCCTCCAAACGGGGAGAAAGCGTACTCTCCCCTCCGCGTCCCACGTTCAAGCTGAATGACGCAGCATGTTTCTCGGAAGGCTGTGCCGAGCTATCTAGTACAAGGGAGAGAGTGCCTGCCTCTGCTGAGAAAGGTTTTGACGTGGGGATTGCTGGACATGAGGAAGAGCGTTCCCCAGGCCGTGCAAAGTTTAGGCTTTGGTGACTCTGGATGGTCCCAAGGGTCCAGAATTGTCCCTGGGAAAGCTGTCCTCTTTTTCTTTCTCCGGCTGGAAGTAAACAGCTGGCAACCGACTGCCGTACGCAGACGTCCTGGGGGAGCCCCCCGGTTTCATTTGGGATGCACGTGGGTGTCTCACAGAAGAGCCCAAATTCCTAATTGGGGGCACACCAGCATGGAATGTAAGGCTGTTTAGAACTGTGTACCCTGAGGCCGTTGGAAGGCCGTACGGACGAGAGCTTTCGAGCGAACAGGGCAGCGCTTCGCCATCATCGTTGCCCGTTCACGGAGCTTAATCAAACGAATGCCTTTACTTCCTGTGGTTCAAACGCACCAGAGGAGTTGGAAGGCATACAGTGCCCTTTGACAGTTGTTACGACGAACGTGAGTGCACAGTGTCTCGTGAAAGAAATCCCTAGCACTGTTGAAGCATCCCGTTAACGCATGCTTCTTCGCTCCTATGGCACTCCGAGGTGGTACTGACGGGGGAAATCTGGACTTTTATTCGAGGCCGGGGGGCTCACAATTCTTTTGTCGGCGAGCTCCAGAGTGCTCTTGCTGAAGCTCCCAGCAAGGACCTGAGAGCAGCAGGCCTCACACGAGTACACTCAGACGGCTTCCATCACGAGTAAACTCAGACCTCTTATGTGAGGCCTTCCGGCAGCAAAGAGAAGGTGGACGCGAGGAGTGTGCTTCAGGCAGCTTAGGACCCGCAACTGTCTCGTCTACCACGGAGGGGAATAAGGTTTGACCAGGGTCGCCCAGTTTCAAAGCTGAGCTCACGTTGTTATCCTCAGTGGTTTCCGATTACTGAAGGAAACACACGGGAGGAACAGGGCCCTTCCATGGAGGCCCTTTTGGGCACAGGGACCTCTGCGTGGGATCTACTGGGTAAGTATGGCAGTACCTTAGATAGGCCTCTGTGACCAAGGCTGTCGACTGGCTCATGCCTTAGCTGTGTTAAGTGTGGAAAACGTGCTGGTCCTCAGGCTGGGCCCACAGCCTAGCTTTCGCTTCTCTGAGAGTGCTGTCCCGAGTCTCCTCCTGGAGCCAGTCGTCAGCACGGTGCCTTTTGGCACTGCAGTTCTCTTTCAGTCAGGGAGGCCGTGCGACTGGCAAAGGGAGTCTGCGCAGCACTGCCTTCGCGAGGCTCTTTGACGACTGGGGCACTCAACCCAGGCAAGCCAGAGAGCAGTACGTTGCCCTTGCTATGAATGTGAAGAGCTTTCTCCAGGGCTCTGTTGAGGCTAAGGTTCCTCAGAAGCCAGGAGCCGCCGTTCCGGCACGGAGAGAAGTCATCCTGCGAACTTGGCGAACGAGCTCCTATCCTGTGTGCCCCCAGGAGCGTCGCAGAGTTAAGGCACTCCGTGGTGGAGTATGGCCTCATGGAAGCCACTGCACACCCAACTCCCCCGACGTGAAACACTGGAACTTACCTTGAGGCCTGAGGTCACCTTTCGTTCGGCCGGAGCTGAACATGTGGTGCCGTGGGAGGGGTTCCTAGAAAGGGATCGCCAGCACGGTTTTCGTTTTGAGAGAACACGCAGCCTCGGCCCACAACGACAATCCTGCTGTGCAGAGACGTCGGGCCGCTAGTGCTGTTCAGGCAGCTTTGAAGCCAAGCGCAAGGCGCCTCCAAACGGGGAGAAAGCGTACTCTCCCCTCCGCGTCCCACGTTCAAGCTGAATGACGCAGCATGTTTCTCGGAAGGCTCTGCCGAGCTATCTAGTACGAGGGAGAAGGCGCTTGCCTCTGCTGAGAAAGGTTTTGACGTGGGGATGGCTGGACAGGCGGAAGAGCGTTCCCCAGGCCGTGCAAAGTTTAGGCCTTGGTGATTCCGGATGGTCCCAAGGGTCCAGAGTTGTCCCTGGGAAAGCTGTCCTTTTCCCTCTTTTTCCGGCTGGAAGTACACCTCCGGCATCCGACTGCCGTTCGGAGACGTCCTGGGGGAGACGCCCTGCTTTCACTTTGGACGCACACTGGTGTTTCTCAGAAGAGCCCAAATTCCTCCCTGCGGGTGGGGAGGTTGGCACACTGGCATGGAATGTAAGGCTGTTCAGAACTGCGTACCTTGAGGCCGTGTGAAGGCCGTACGAACGAGAGCTTTCGAGCGAACAGGGCAGCGCTTCGCCATCATCGTTGCACATTCACGGAGCTGAATCAAACGAACGCATTTACTTCCTGTGGCTCAAACACAGCCGAGGAGTTGGAAGGCATACAGTGCCCTTTGACAGTTGTTACAACGAACGTGAGTTCACAGTGTCTCGTGAAATACCTTCCACGGTCGAAGCATTCCGTTAAGGCATGCCCCTCCGCTCCCTCTGGCGCTCCGAGGTGTTACTAACGGGGGAAATCTGGACTTTTGCTTGAGGCCGGGGTGGGGCGGGGGGACTCACAATTCTTCTGCCGGCGAGCTCCAGAGCGCTCCTGCTGAAGCTCCCAGCAAGGAACTGAGAGCAGCAGGCCTCACACGAGTACACTCAGACTTCTTCTGTCACGAGTCAACTCAGACTTCTTATGTGAGGCCTTCCGGCAGCAAAGAGAAGGTGCGCGCGAGGATTGTGCTTCAAGCAGCTCAGGACCCGCCACTGTCTGCCACGGAGGGGAATAAGGTTTGGCCAGGGTCGCCCAGCTTCATACCTGAGCTCATACGGGTATCCTCAGTGGTTTCTGATTACCTCAAGGAAGCACAACGGGAGGAACAGGGCCCTTCCATGGAGGCCCTTTTGGGCACAGGGACCTCTGCGTGGGATCTACTGGGTAAGTATGGCAGTACCTTAGGGAGGCCTCAGGGACCAAGGCTCTCTGGCTCACGCCTAGCTGTGCAAAGAAGTGTGGCAAACGTACGTACTGCTCCTCAGGCTGGGCCCACAGCCTAGCTTTCGCTTCTCTGAGAGTGCTGTCCCGAGTCTCCTCCTGGAGCCAGTCGTCAGCACGGTGCCTTTTGGCACTGCAGTTCTCTTTCAGTCAGGGAGGCCGTGCGACTGGCAAAGGGAGTCTGCGCAGCACTGCCTTCGCGAGGCTCTTTGACGACTGGGGCACTCAACCCAGGCAAGCCAGAGAGCAGTACGTTGCCCTTGCTATGAATGTGAAGAGCTTTCTCCAGGGCCCTGTTGAGGCTAAGGTTCCTCAGAAGCCAGGAGCCGCCGTTCCGGCACGGAGAGAAGTCATCCTGCGAACTTGGCGAACGAGCTCCTATCCTGTGTGCCCCCAGGAGCGTCGCAGAGTTAAGGCACTCCGTGGTGGAGTATGGCCTCATGGAAGCCACTGCACACCCAACTCCCCCGACGTGAAACACTGGAACTTACCTTGAGGCCTGAGGTCACCTTTCGTTCGGCCGGAGCTGAACATGTGGTGCCGTGGGAGGGGTTCCTAGAAAGGGATCGCCAGCACGGTTTTCGTGTTGAGAGAACACGCAGCCTCGGCCCACAACGACAATCCTGCCGTGCAGAGACGTCGGGCCGCTAGTGCTGTTCAGGCAGCTTTGAAGCCAAGCGCAAGGCGCCTCCAAACGGGGAGAAAGCGTACTCTCCCCTCCGCGTCCCACGTTCAAGCTGAATGACGCAGCATGTTTCTCGGAAGGCTCTGCCGAGCTATCTAGTACAAGGGAGAGAGTGCCTGCCTCTGCTGAGAAAGGTTTTGACGTGGGGATGGCTGGACAGGCGGAAGAGCGTTCCCCAGGCCGTGCAAAGTTTAGGCCTTGGTGATTCCGGATGGTCCCAAGGGTCCAGAGTTGTCCCTGGGAAAGCTGTCCTTTTCCCTCTTTTTCCGGCTGGAAGTACACCTCCGGCATCCGACTGCCGTTCGGAGACGTCCTTGGGGAGACGCCCTGCTTTCACTTTGGATGCACACTGCTGTTTCTCAGAAGAGCCCAAATTCCTCCCTGCGGGTGGGGAGGTTGGCACACTGGCCTGGAATGTAAGGCTGTTCAGAACTGCGTACCTTGAGGCCGTGTGAAGGCCGTACGAACGAGAGCTTTCGAGCGAACAGGGCAGCGCTTCGCCATCATCGTTGCACATTCACGGAGCTGAATCAAACGAACGCATTTACTTCCTGTGGCTCAAACACAGCCGAGGAGTTGGAAGGCATACAGTGCCCTTTGACAGTTGTTACAACGAACGTGAGTTCACAGTGTCTCGTGAAATACCTTCCACGGTCGAAGCATTCCGTTAAGGCATGCCCCTCCGCTCCCTCTGGCGCTCCGAGGTGTTACTAACGGGGGAAATCTGGACTTTTGCTTGAGGCCGGGGTGGGGCGGGGGGACTCACAATTCTTCTGCCGGCGAGCTCCAGAGCGCTCCTGCTGAAGCTCCCAGCAAGGAACTGAGAGCAGCAGGCCTCACACGAGTACACTCAGACTTCTTCTGTCACGAGTCAACTCAGACTTCTTATGTGAGGCCTTCCGGCAGCAAAGAGAAGGTGGGCGCGAGGAGTGTGCTTCAGGCAGCTTAGGACCCGCAACTGTCTCGTCTACCACGGAGGGGAATAAGGTTTGCCCAGGGTCGCCCAGTTTCAAAGCTGAGCTCACGTTGTTATCCTCAGTGGTTTCCGATTACCTGAAGGAAACACACGGGAGGAACAGGGCCCTTCCATGGAGGCCCTTTTGGGCACAGGGACCTCTGCGTGGGATCTACTGGATAAGTATGGCAGTACCTTAGATAGGCCTCAGTGACCAAGGCTGTCGTCTGGCTCATGCCTTAGCTGTGTTAAGTGTGGAAAACGTGCTGGTCCTCAGGCTGGGCCCACAGCCTAGCTTTCGCTTCTGTGAGAGTGCTGTCCCGAGTCTCCTCCTGGAGCCAGTCGTCAGCACGGTGCCTTTTGGCACTGCAGTTCTCTTTCAGTCAAGGAGGCCGTGCGACTGGCAAAGGGAGTCTGCGCAGCACTGCCTTCGCGAAGCTCTTTGACGACTGGGGCACTCAACCCAGGCAAGCCAGAGAGCAGTACGTTGCCCTTGCTATGAATGTGA
Source organism: Pseudorca crassidens (assembly GCF_039906515.1). Classification (NCBI taxonomy): domain Eukaryota; kingdom Metazoa; phylum Chordata; class Mammalia; order Artiodactyla; family Delphinidae; genus Pseudorca; species Pseudorca crassidens. The sequence continues at coordinate 52,542 of NW_027136099.1, forward strand.
AGAGCTTTCTCCAGGGCCCTGTTGAGGCTAAGGTTCCTCAGAAGCCAGGAGCCGCCGTTCCGGCACGGAGAGAAGTCATCCTGCGAACTTGGCGAACGAGCTCCTATCCTGTGTGCCCCCAGGAGCGTCGCAGAGTTAAGGCACTCCGTGGTGGAGTATGGCCTCATGGAAGCCACTGCACACCCAACTCCCCCGACGTGAAACACTGGAACTTACCTTGAGGCCTGAGGTCACCTTTCGTTCGGCCGGAGCTGAACATGTGGTGCCGTGGGAGGGGTTCCTAGAAAGGGATCGCCAGCACGGTTTTCGTTTTGAGAGAACACGCAGCCTCGGCCCACAACGACAATCCTGCCGTGCAGAGACGTCGGGCCGCTAGTGCTGTTCAGGCAGCTTTGAAGCCAAGCGCAAGGCGCCTCCAAACGGGGAGAAAGCGTACTCTCCCCTCCGCGTCCCACGTTCAAGCTGAATGACGCAGCATGTTTCTCGGAAGGCTCTGCCGAGCTATCTAGTACGAGGGAGAAGGCGCTTGCCTCTGCTGAGAAAGGTTTTGACGTGGGGATGGCTGGACAGGCGGAAGAGCGTTCCCCAGGCCGTGCAAAGTTTAGGCCTTGGTGATTCCGGATGGTCCCAAGGGTCCAGAGTTGTCCCTGGGAAAGCTGTCCTTTTCCCTCTTTTTCCGGCTGGAAGTACACCTCCGGCATCCGACTGCCGTTCGGAGACGTCCTGGGGGAGACGCCCTGCTTTCACTTTGGACGCACACTGGTGTTTCTCAGAAGAGCCCAAATTCCTCCCTGCGGGTGGGGAGGTTGGCACACTGGCATGGAATGTAAGGCTGTTCAGAACTGCGTACCTTGAGGCCGTGTGAAGGCCGTACGAACGAGAGCTTTCGAGCGAACAGGGCAGCGCTTCGCCATCATCGTTGCACATTCACGGAGCTGAATCAAACGAACGCATTTACTTCCTGTGGCTCAAACACAGCCGAGGAGTTGGAAGGCATACAGTGCCCTTTGACAGTTGTTACAACGAACGTGAGTTCACAGTGTCTCGTGAAATACCTTCCACGGTCGAAGCATTCCGTTAAGGCATGCCCCTCCGCTCCCTCTGGCGCTCCGAGGTGTTACTAACGGGGGAAATCTGGACTTTTGCTTGAGGCCGGGGTGGGGCGGGGGGACTCACAATTCTTCTGCCGGCGAGCTCCAGAGCGCTCCTGCTGAAGCTCCCAGCAAGGAACTGAGAGCAACAGGCCTCACACGAGTACACTCAGACTTCTTCTGTCACGAGTCAACTCAGACTTCTTATGTGAGGCCTTCCGGCAGCAAAGAGAAGGTGCGCGCGAGGAGTGTGCATAAGGCAGCTTAGGACCCGCAACTGTCTCGTCTACCACGGAGGGGAATAAGGTTTGACCAGGGTCGCCCAGTTTCAAAACTGAGCTCACGTTGTTATCCTCAGTGGTTTCCGATTACCTGAAGGAAACACACGGGAGGAACAGGGCCCTTCCATGGAGGCCCTTTTGGGCACAGGGACCTCTGCGTGGGATCTACTGGATAAGTATGGCAGTACCTTAGGGAGGCCTCAGGGACCAAGGCTCTCTGGCTCACGCCTAGCTGTGCAAAGAAGTGTGGCAAACGTACGTACTGCTCCTCAGGCTGGGCCCACAGCCTAGCTTTCGCTTCTGTGAGAGTGCTGTCCCGAGTCTCCTCCTGGAGCCAGTCGTCAGCACGGTGCCTTTTGGCACTGCAGTTCTCTTTCAGTCAAGGAGGCCGTGCGACTGGCAAAGGGAGTCTGCGCAGCACTGCCTTCGCGAAGCTCTTTGACGACTGGGGCACTCAACCCAGGCAAGCCAGAGAGCAGTACGTTGCCCTTGCTATGAATGTGAAGAGCTTTCTCCAGGGCCCTGTTGAGGCTAAGGTTCCTCAGAAGCCAGGAGCCGCCGTTCCGGCACGGAGAGAAGTCATCCTGCGAACTTGGCGAACGAGCTCCTATCCTGTGTGCCCCCAGGAGCGTCGCAGAGTTAAGGCACTCCGTGGTGGAGTATGGCCTCATGGAAGCCACTGCACACCCAACTCCCCCGACGTGAAACACTGGAACTTACCTTGAGGCCTGAGGTCACCTTTCGTTCGGCCGGAGCTGAACATGTGGTGCCGTGGGAGGGGTTCCTAGAAAGGGATCGCCAGCACGGTTTTCGTTTTGAGAGAACACGCAGCCTCGGCCCACAACGACAATCCTGCCGTGCAGAGACGTCGGGCCGCTAGTGCTGTTCAGGCAGCTTTGAAGCCAAGCGCAAGGCGCCTCCAAACGGGGAGAAAGCGTACTCTCCCCTCCGCGTCCCACGTTCAAGCTGAATGACGCAGCATGTTTCTCGGAAGGCTGTGCCGAGCTATCTAGTACAAGGGAGAGAGTGCCTGCCTCTGCTGAGAAAGGTTTTGACGTGGGGATTGCTGGACATGAGGAAGAGCGTTCCCCAGGCCGTGCAAAGTTTAGGCTTTGGTGACTCTGGATGGTCCCAAGGGTCCAGAATTGTCCCTGGGAAAGCTGTCCTCTTTTTCTTTCTCCGGCTGGAAGTAAACAGCTGGCAACCGACTGCCGTACGCAGACGTCCTGGGGGAGCCCCCCGGTTTCATTTGGGATGCACGTGGGTGTCTCACAGAAGAGCCCAAATTCCTAATTGGGGGCACACCAGCATGGAATGTAAGGCTGTTTAGAACTGTGTACCCTGAGGCCGTTGGAAGGCCGTACGGACGAGAGCTTTCGAGCGAACAGGGCAGCGCTTCGCCATCATCGTTGCCCGTTCACGGAGCTTAATCAAACGAATGCCTTTACTTCCTGTGGTTCAAACGCAACAGAGGAGTTGGAAGGCATACAGTGCCCTTTGACAGTTGTTACGACGAACGTGAGTGCACAGTGTCTCGTGAAAGAAATCCCTAGCACTGTTGAAGCATCCCGTTAACGCATGCTTCTTCGCTCCTATGGCACTCCGAGGTGGTACTGACGGGGGAAATCTGGACTTTTATTCGAGGCCGGGGGGCTCACAATTCTTTTGTCGGCGAGCTCCAGAGTGCTCTTGCTGAAGCTCCCAGCAAGGACCTGAGAGCAGCAGGCCTCACACGAGTACACTCAGACGGCTTCCATCACGAGTAAACTCAGACCTCTTATGTGAGGCCTTCCGGCAGCAAAGAGAAGGTGGACGCGAGGAGTGTGCTTCAGGCAGCTTAGGACCCGCAACTGTCTCGTCTACCACGGAGGGGAATAAGGTTTGCCCAGGGTCGCCCAGTTTCAAAACTGAGCTCACGTTGTTATCCTCAGTGGTTTCCGATTACCTGAAGGAAACACACGGGAGGAACAGGGCCCTTCCATGGAGGCCCTTTTGGGCACAGGGACCTCTGCGTGGGATCTACTGGGTAAGTATGGCAGTACCTTAGATAGGCCTCAGGGACCAAGGCTGTGGTCTGGCTCATGTCTTAGCTGTGTTAAGTGTGGAAAACGTGCTGGTCCTCAGGCTGGGCCCACAGCCTAGCTTTCGCTTCTCTGAGAGTGCTGTCCCGAGTCTCCTCCTGGAGCCAGTCGTCAGCACGGTGCCTTTTGGCACTGCAGTTCTCTTTCAGTCAGGGAGGCCGTGCGACTGGCAAAGGGAGTCTGCGCAGCACTGCCTTCGCGAGGCTCTTTGACGACTGGGGCACTCAACCCAGGCAAGCCAGAGAGCAGTACGTTGCCCTTGCTATGAATGTGAAGAGCTTTCTCCAGGGCTCTGTTGAGGCTAAGGTTCCTCAGAAGCCAGGAGCCGCCGTTCCGGCACGGAGAGAAGTCATCCTGCGAACTTGGCGAACGAGCTCCTATCCTGTGTGCCCCCAGGAGCGTCGCAGAGTTAAGGCACTCCGTGGTGGAGTATGGCCTCATGGAAGCCACTGCACACCCAACTCCCCCGACGTGAAACACTGGAACTTACCTTGAGGCCTGAGGTCACCTTTCGTTCGGCCGGAGCTGAACATGTGGTGCCGTGGGAGGGGTTCCTAGAAAGGGATCGCCAGCACGGTTTTCGTTTTGAGAGAACACGCAGCCTCGGCCCACAACGACAATCCTGCCGTGCAGAGACGTCGGGCCGCTAGTGCTGTTCAGGCAGCTTTGAAGCCAAGCGCAAGGCGCCTCCAAACGGGGAGAAAGCGTACTCTCCCCTCCGCGTCCCACGTTCAAGCTGAATGACGCAGCATGTTTCTCGGAAGGCTCTGCCGAGCTATCTAGTACGAGGGAGAAGGCGCTTTCCTCTGCTGAGATAGGTTTGACGTGGGGATGGCTGGACAGGCGGAAGAGCATTCCCCAGGCCGTGCAAAGTTTAGGCCTTGGTGATTCCGGATGGTCCCAAGGGTCCAGAGTTGTCCCTGGGAAAGCTGTCCTTTTCCCTCTTTTTCCGGCTGGAAGTACACCTCCGGCATCCGACTGCCGTTCGGAGACGTCCTGGGGGAGACGCCCTGCTTTCACTCTGGACGCACACTGGTGTTTCTCAGAAGAGCCCAAATTCCTCCCTGCGGGTGGGGAGGTTGGCACACTGGCATGGAATGTAAGGCTGTTCAGAACTGCGTACCTTGAGGCCGTGTGAAGGCCGTACGAACGAGAGCTTTCGAGCGAACAGGGCAGCGCTTCGCCATCATCGTTGCACATTCACGGAGCTGAATCAAACGAACGCATTTACTTCCTGTGGCTCAAACACAGCCGAGGAGTTGGAAGGCATACAGTGCCCTTTGACAGTTGTTACAACGAACGTGAGTTCACAGTGTCTCGTGAAATACCTTCCACGGTCGAAGCATTCCGTTAAGGCATGCCCCTCCGCTCCCTCTGGCGCTCCGAGATGTTAATAACGGGGGAAATCTGGACTTTTGCTTGAGGCCGGGGTGGGGCGGGGGGACTCACAGTTCTTCTGCCGGCGAGCTCCAGAGCGCTCCTGCTGAAGCTCCCAGCAAGGAACTGAGAGCAGCAGGCCTCACACGAGTACACTCAGACTTCTTCTGTCACGAGTCAACTCAGACTTCTTATGTGAGGCCTTCCGGCAGCAAAGAGAAGGTGCGCGCGAGGATTGTGCTTCAAGCAGCTCAGGACCCGCCACTGTCTGCCACGGAGGGGAATAAGGTTTGGCCAGGGTCGCCCAGCTTCATACCTGAGCTCATACGGGTATCCTCAGTGGTTTCTGATTACCTCAAGGAAGCACAACGGGAGGAACAGGGCCCTTCCATGGAGGCCCTTTTGGGCACAGGGACCTCTGCGTGGGATCTACTGGGTAAGTATGGCAGTACCTTAGGGAGGCCTCAGGGACCAACGCTCTCTGGCTCACGCCTAGCTGTGCAAAGAAGTGTGGCAAACGTACGTACTGCTCCTCAGGCTGGGCCCACAGCCTAGCTTTCGCTTCTCTGAGAGTGCTGTCCCGAGTCTCCTCCTGGAGCCAGTCGTCAGCACGGTGCCTTTTGGCACTGCAGTTCTCTTTCAGTCAGGGAGGCCGTGCGACTGGCAAAGGGAGTCTGCGCAGCACTGCCTTCGCGAGGCTCTTTGACGACTGGGGCACTCAACCCAGGCAAGCCAGAGAGCAGTACGTTGCCCTTGCTATGAATGTGAAGAGCTTTCTCCAGGGCTCTGTTGAGGCTAAGGTTCCTCAGAAGCCAGGAGCCGCCGTTCCGGCACGGAGAGAAGTCATCCTGCGAACTTGGCGAACGAGCTCCTATCCTGTGTGCCCCCAGGAGCGTCGCAGAGTTAAGGCACTCCGTGGTGGAGTATGGCCTCATGGAAGCCACTGCACACCCAACTCCCCCGACGTGAAACACTGGAACTTACCTTGAGGCCTGAGGTCACCTTTCGTTCGGCCGGAGCTGAACATGTGGTGCCGTGGGAGGGGTTCCTAGAAAGGGATCGCCAGCACGGTTTTCGTTTTGAGAGAACACGCAGCCTCGGCCCACAACGACAATCCTGCTGTGCAGAGACGTCGGGCCGCTAGTGCTGTTCAGGCAGCTTTGAAGCCAAGCGCAAGGCGCCTCCAAACGGGGAGAAAGCGTACTCTCCCCTCCGCGTCCCACGTTCAAGCTGAATGACGCAGCATGTTTCTCGGAAGGCTCTGCCGAGCTATCTAGTACGAGGGAGAAGGCGCTTGCCTCTGCTGAGAAAGGTTTTGACGTGGGGATGGCTGGACAGGCGGAAGAGCGTTCCCCAGGCCGTGCAAAGTTTAGGCCTTGGTGATTCCGGATGGTCCCAAGGGTCCAGAGTTGTCCCTGGGAAAGCTGTCCTTTTCCCTCTTTTTCCGGCTGGAAGTACACCTCCGGCATCCGACTGCCGTTCGGAGACGTCCTGGGGGAGACGCCCTGCTTTCACTTTGGACGCACACTGGTGTTTCTCAGAAGAGCCCAAATTCCTCCCTGCGGGTGGGGAGGTTGGCACACTGGCATGGAATGTAAGGCTGTTCAGAACTGCGTACCTTGAGGCCGTGTGAAGGCCGTACGAACGAGAGCTTTCGAGAGAACAGGGCAGCGCTTCGCCATCATCGTTGCACATTCACGGAGCTGAATCAAACGAACGCATTTACTTCCTGTGGCTCAAACACAGCCGAGGAGTTGGAAGGCATACAGTGCCCTTTGACAGTTGTTACAACGAACGTGAGTTCACAGTGTCTCGTGAAATACCTTCCACGGTCGAAGCATTCCGTTAAGGCATGCCCCTCCGCTCCCTCTGGCGCTCCGAGGTGTTACTAACGGGGGAAATCTGGACTTTTGCTTGAGGCCGGGGTGGGGCGGGGGGACTCACAATTCTTCTGCCGGCGAGCTCCAGAGCGCTCCTGCTGAAGCTCCCAGCAAGGAACTGAGAGCAGCAGGCCTCACACGAGTACACTCAGACTTCTTCTGTCACGAGTCAACTCAGACTTCTTATGTGAGGCCTTCCGGCAGCAAAGAGAAGGTGCGCGCGAGGATTGTGCTTCAAGCAGCTCAGGACCCGCCACTGTCTGCCACGGAGGGGAATAAGGTTTGGCCAGGGTCGCCCAGCTTCATACCTGAGCTCATACGGGTATCCTCAGTGGTTTCTGATTACCTCAAGGAAGCACAACGGGAGGAACAGGGCCCTTCCATGGAGGCCCTTTTGGGCACAGGGACCTCTGCGTGGGATCTACTGGGTAAGTATGGCAGTACCTTAGGGAGGCCTCAGGGACCAAGGCTCTCTGGCTCACGCCTAGCTGTGCAAAGAAGTGTGGCAAACGTACGTACTTCTCCTCAGGCTGGGCCCACAGCCTAGCTTTCGCTTCTCTGAGAGTGCTGTCCCGAGTCTCCTCCTGGAGCCAGTCGTCAGCACGGTGCCTTTTGGCACTGCAGTTCTCTTTCAGTCAGGGAGGCCGTGCGACTGGCAAAGGGAGTCTGCGCAGCACTGCCTTCGCGAGGCTCTTTGACGACTGGGGCACTCAACCCAGGCAAGCCAGAGAGCAGTACGTTGCCCTTGCTATGAATGTGAAGAGCTTTCTCCAGGGCCCTGTTGAGGCTAAGGTTCCTCAGAAGCCAGGAGCCGCCGTTCCGGCACGGAGAGAAGTCATCCTGCGAACTTGGCGAACGAGCTCCTATCCTGTGTGCCCCCAGGAGCGTCGCAGAGTTAAGGCACTCCGTGGTGGAGTATGGCCTCATGGAAGCCACTGCACACCCAACTCCCCCGACGTGAAACACTGGAACTTACCTTGAGGCCTGAGGTCACCTTTCGTTCGGCCGGAGCTGAACATGTGGTGCCGTGGGAGGGGTTCCTAGAAAGGGATCGCCAGCACGGTTTTCGTGTTGAGAGAACACGCAGCCTCGGCCCACAACGACAATCCTGCCGTGCAGAGACGTCGGGCCGCTAGTGCTGTTCAGGCAGCTTTGAAGCCAAGCGCAAGGCGCCTCCAAACGGGGAGAAAGCGTACTCTCCCCTCCGCGTCCCACGTTCAAGCTGAATGACGCAGCATGTTTCTCGGAAGGCTCTGCCGAGCTATCTAGTACAAGGGAGAGAGTGCCTGCCTCTGCTGAGAAAGGTTTTGACGTGGGGATGGCTGGACAGGCGGAAGAGCGTTCCCCAGGCCGTGCAAAGTTTAGGCCTTGGTGATTCCGGATGGTCCCAAGGGTCCAGAGTTGTCCCTGGGAAAGCTGTCCTTTTCCCTCTTTTTCCGGCTGGAAGTACACCTCCGGCATCCGACTGCCGTTCGGAGACGTCCTTGGGGAGACGCCCTGCTTTCACTTTGGATGCACACTGCTGTTTCTCAGAAGAGCCCAAATTCCTCCCTGCGGGTGGGGAGGTTGGCACACTGGCCTGGAATGTAAGGCTGTTCAGAACTGCGTACCTTGAGGCCGTGTGAAGGCCGTACGAACGAGAGCTTTCGAGCGAACAGGGCAGCGCTTCGCCATCATCGTTGCACATTCACGGAGCTGAATCAAACGAACGCATTTACTTCCTGTGGCTCAAACACAGCCGAGGAGTTGGAAGGCATACAGTGCCCTTTGACAGTTGTTACAACGAACGTGAGTTCACAGTGTCTCGTGAAATACCTTCCACGGTCGAAGCATTCCGTTAAGGCATGCCCCTCCGCTCCCTCTGGCGCTCCGAGATGTTAATAACGGGGGAAATCTGGACTTTTGCTTGAGGCCGGGGTGGGGCGGGGGGACTCACAGTTCTTCTGCCGGCGAGCTCCAGAGCGCTCCTGCTGAAGCTCCCAGCAAGGAACTGAGAGCAGCAGGCCTCACACGAGTACACTCAGACTTCTTCTGTCACGAGTCAACTCAGACTTCTTATGTGAGGCCTTCCGGCAGCAAAGAGAAGGTGCGCGCGAGGATTGTGCTTCAAGCAGCTCAGGACCCGCCACTGTCTGCCACGGAGGGGAATAAGGTTTGGCCAGGGTCGCCCAGCTTCATACCTGAGCTCATACGGGTATCCTCAGTGGTTTCTGATTACCTCAAGGAAGCACAACGGGAGGAACAGGGCCCTTCCATGGAGGCCCTTTTGGGCACAGGGACCTCTGCGTGGGATCTACTGGGTAAGTATGGCAGTACCTTAGGGAGGCCTCAGGGACCAACGCTCTCTGGCTCACGCCTAGCTGTGCAAAGAAGTGTGGCAAACGTACGTACTGCTCCTCAGGCTGGGCCCACAGCCTAGCTTTCGCTTCTCTGAGAGTGCTGTCCCGAGTCTCCTCCTGGAGCCAGTCGTCAGCACGGTGCCTTTTGGCACTGCAGTTCTCTTTCAGTCAGGGAGGCCGTGCGACTGGCAAAGGGAGTCTGCGCAGCACTGCCTTCGCGAGGCTCTTTGACGACTGGGGCACTCAACCCAGGCAAGCCAGAGAGCAGTACGTTGCCCTTGCTATGAATGTGAAGAGCTTTCTCCAGGGCTCTGTTGAGGCTAAGGTTCCTCAGAAGCCAGGAGCCGCCGTTCCGGCACGGAGAGAAGTCATCCTGCGAACTTGGCGAACGAGCTCCTATCCTGTGTGCCCCCAGGAGCGTCGCAGAGTTAAGGCACTCCGTGGTGGAGTATGGCCTCATGGAAGCCACTGCACACCCAACTCCCCCGACGTGAAACACTGGAACTTACCTTGAGGCCTGAGGTCACCTTTCGTTCGGCCGGAGCTGAACATGTGGTGCCGTGGGAGGGGTTCCTAGAAAGGGATCGCCAGCACGGTTTTCGTTTTGAGAGAACACGCAGCCTCGGCCCACAACGACAATCCTGCTGTGCAGAGACGTCGGGCCGCTAGTGCTGTTCAGGCAGCTTTGAAGCCAAGCGCAAGGCGCCTCCAAACGGGGAGAAAGCGTACTCTCCCCTCCGCGTCCCACGTTCAAGCTGAATGACGCAGCATGTTTCTCGGAAGGCTCTGCCGAGCTATCTAGTACGAGGGAGAAGGCGCTTGCCTCTGCTGAGAAAGGTTTTGACGTGGGGATGGCTGGACAGGCGGAAGAGCGTTCCCCAGGCCGTGCAAAGTTTAGGCCTTGGTGATTCCGGATGGTCCCAAGGGTCCAGAGTTGTCCCTGGGAAAGCTGTCCTTTTCCCTCTTTTTCCGGCTGGAAGTACACCTCCGGCATCCGACTGCCGTTCGGAGACGTCCTGGGGGAGACGCCCTGCTTTCACTTTGGACGCACACTGGTGTTTCTCAGAAGAGCCCAAATTCCTCCCTGCGGGTGGGGAGGTTGGCACACTGGCATGGAATGTAAGGCTGTTCAGAACTGCGTACCTTGAGGCCGTGTGAAGGCCGTACGAACGAGAGCTTTCGAGAGAACAGGGCAGCGCTTCGCCATCATCGTTGCACATTCACGGAGCTGAATCAAACGAACGCATTTACTTCCTGTGGCTCAAACACAGCCGAGGAGTTGGAAGGCATACAGTGCCCTTTGACAGTTGTTACAACGAACGTGAGTTCACAGTGTCTCGTGAAATACCTTCCACGGTCGAAGCATTCCGTTAAGGCATGCCCCTCCGCTCCCTCTGGCGCTCCGAGGTGTTACTAACGGGGGAAATCTGGACTTTTGCTTGAGGCCGGGGTGGGGCGGGGGGACTCACAATTCTTCTGCCGGCGAGCTCCAGAGCGCTCCTGCTGAAGCTCCCAGCAAGGAACTGAGAGCAGCAGGCCTCACACGAGTACACTCAGACTTCTTCTGTCACGAGTCAACTCAGACTTCTTATGTGAGGCCTTCCGGCAGCAAAGAGAAGGTGCGCGCGAGGATTGTGCTTCAAGCAGCTCAGGACCCGCCACTGTCTGCCACGGAGGGGAATAAGGTTTGGCCAGGGTCGCCCAGCTTCATACCTGAGCTCATACGGGTATCCTCAGTGGTTTCTGATTACCTCAAGGAAGCACAACGGGAGGAACAGGGCCCTTCCATGGAGGCCCTTTTGGGCACAGGGACCTCTGCGTGGGATCTACTGGGTAAGTATGGCAGTACCTTAGGGAGGCCTCAGGGACCAAGGCTCTCTGGCTCACGCCTAGCTGTGCAAAGAAGTGTGGCAAACGTACGTACTTCTCCTCAGGCTGGGCCCACAGCCTAGCTTTCGCTTCTCTGAGAGTGCTGTCCCGAGTCTCCTCCTGGAGCCAGTCGTCAGCACGGTGCCTTTTGGCACTGCAGTTCTCTTTCAGTCAGGGAGGCCGTGCGACTGGCAAAGGGAGTCTGCGCAGCACTGCCTTCGCGAGGCTCTTTGACGACTGGGGCACTCAACCCAGGCAAGCCAGAGAGCAGTACGTTGCCCTTGCTATGAATGTGAAGAGCTTTCTCCAGGGCCCTGTTGAGGCTAAGGTTCCTCAGAAGCCAGGAGCCGCCGTTCCGGCACGGAGAGAAGTCATCCTGCGAACTTGGCGAACGAGCTCCTATCCTGTGTGCCCCCAGGAGCGTCGCAGAGTTAAGGCACTCCGTGGTGGAGTATGGCCTCATGGAAGCCACTGCACACCCAACTCCCCCGACGTGAAACACTGGAACTTACCTTGAGGCCTGAGGTCACCTTTCGTTCGGCCGGAGCTGAACATGTGGTGCCGTGGGAGGGGTTCCTAGAAAGGGATCGCCAGCACGGTTTTCGTGTTGAGAGAACACGCAGCCTCGGCCCACAACGACAATCCTGCCGTGCAGAGACGTCGGGCCGCTAGTGCTGTTCAGGCAGCTTTGAAGCCAAGCGCAAGGCGCCTCCAAACGGGGAGAAAGCGTACTCTCCCCTCCGCGTCCCACGTTCAAGCTGAATGACGCAGCATGTTTCTCGGAAGGCTCTGCCGAGCTATCTAGTACAAGGGAGAGAGTGCCTGCCTCTGCTGAGAAAGGTTTTGACGTGGGGATGGCTGGACAGGCGGAAGAGCGTTCCCCAGGCCGTGCAAAGTTTAGGCCTTGGTGATTCCGGATGGTCCCAAGGGTCCAGAGTTGTCCCTGGGAAAGCTGTCCTTTTCCCTCTTTTTCCGGCTGGAAGTACACCTCCGGCATCCGACTGCCGTTCGGAGACGTCCTTGGGGAGACGCCCTGCTTTCACTTTGGATGCACACTGCTGTTTCTCAGAAGAGCCCAAATTCCTCCCTGCGGGTGGGGAGGTTGGCACACTGGCCTGGAATGTAAGGCTGTTCAGAACTGCGTACCTTGAGGCCGTGTGAAGGCCGTACGAACGAGAGCTTTCGAGCGAACAGGGCAGCGCTTCGCCATCATCGTTGCACATTCACGGAGCTGAATCAAACGAACGCATTTACTTCCTGTGGCTCAAACACAGCCGAGGAGTTGGAAGGCATACAGTGCCCTTTGACAGTTGTTACAACGAACGTGAGTTCACAGTGTCTCGTGAAATACCTTCCACGGTCGAAGCATTCCGTTAAGGCATGCCCCTCCGCTCCCTCTGGCGCTCCGAGATGTTAATAACGGGGGAAATCTGGACTTTTGCTTGAGGCCGGGGTGGGGCGGGGGGACTCACAGTTCTTCTGCCGGCGAGCTCCAGAGCGCTCCTGCTGAAGCTCCCAGCAAGGAACTGAGAGCAGCAGGCCTCACACGAGTACACTCAGACTTCTTCTGTCACGAGTCAACTCAGACTTCTTATGTGAGGCCTTCCGGCAGCAAAGAGAAGGTGCGCGCGAGGATTGTGCTTCAAGCAGCTCAGGACCCGCCACTGTCTGCCACGGAGGGGAATAAGGTTTGGCCAGGGTCGCCCAGCTTCATACCTGAGCTCATACGGGTATCCTCAGTGGTTTCTGATTACCTCAAGGAAGCACAACGGGAGGAACAGGGCCCTTCCATGGAGGCCCTTTTGGGCACAGGGACCTCTGCGTGGGATCTACTGGGTAAGTATGGCAGTACCTTAGGGAGGCCTCAGGGACCAACGCTCTCTGGCTCACGCCTAGCTGTGCAAAGAAGTGTGGCAAACGTACGTACTGCTCCTCAGGCTGGGCCCACAGCCTAGCTTTCGCTTCTCTGAGAGTGCTGTCCCGAGTCTCCTCCTGGAGCCAGTCGTCAGCACGGTGCCTTTTGGCACTGCAGTTCTCTTTCAGTCAGGGAGGCCGTGCGACTGGCAAAGGGAGTCTGCGCAGCACTGCCTTCGCGAGGCTCTTTGACGACTGGGGCACTCAACCCAGGCAAGCCAGAGAGCAGTACGTTGCCCTTGCTATGAATGTGAAGAGCTTTCTCCAGGGCTCTGTTGAGGCTAAGGTTCCTCAGAAGCCAGGAGCCGCCGTTCCGGCACGGAGAGAAGTCATCCTGCGAACTTGGCGAACGAGCTCCTATCCTGTGTGCCCCCAGGAGCGTCGCAGAGTTAAGGCACTCCGTGGTGGAGTATGGCCTCATGGAAGCCACTGCACACCCAACTCCCCCGACGTGAAACACTGGAACTTACCTTGAGGCCTGAGGTCACCTTTCGTTCGGCCGGAGCTGAACATGTGGTGCCGTGGGAGGGGTTCCTAGAAAGGGATCGCCAGCACGGTTTTCGTTTTGAGAGAACACGCAGCCTCGGCCCACAACGACAATCCTGCTGTGCAGAGACGTCGGGCCGCTAGTGCTGTTCAGGCAGCTTTGAAGCCAAGCGCAAGGCGCCTCCAAACGGGGAGAAAGCGTACTCTCCCCTCCGCGTCCCACGTTCAAGCTGAATGACGCAGCATGTTTCTCGGAAGGCTCTGCCGAGCTATCTAGTACGAGGGAGAAGGCGCTTGCCTCTGCTGAGAAAGGTTTTGACGTGGGGATGGCTGGACAGGCGGAAGAGCGTTCCCCAGGCCGTGCAAAGTTTAGGCCTTGGTGATTCCGGATGGTCCCAAGGGTCCAGAGTTGTCCCTGGGAAAGCTGTCCTTTTCCCTCTTTTTCCGGCTGGAAGTACACCTCCGGCATCCGACTGCCGTTCGGAGACGTCCTGGGGGAGACGCCCTGCTTTCACTTTGGACGCACACTGGTGTTTCTCAGAAGAGCCCAAATTCCTCCCTGCGGGTGGGGAGGTTGGCACACTGGCATGGAATGTAAGGCTGTTCAGAACTGCGTACCTTGAGGCCGTGTGAAGGCCGTACGAACGAGAGCTTTCGAGAGAACAGGGCAGCGCTTCGCCATCATCGTTGCACATTCACGGAGCTGAATCAAACGAACGCATTTACTTCCTGTGGCTCAAACACAGCCGAGGAGTTGGAAGGCATACAGTGCCCTTTGACAGTTGTTACAACGAACGTGAGTTCACAGTGTCTCGTGAAATACCTTCCACGGTCGAAGCATTCCGTTAAGGCATGCCCCTCCGCTCCCTCTGGCGCTCCGAGGTGTTACTAACGGGGGAAATCTGGACTTTTGCTTGAGGCCGGGGTGGGGCGGGGGGACTCACAATTCTTCTGCCGGCGAGCTCCAGAGCGCTCCTGCTGAAGCTCCCAGCAAGGAACTGAGAGCAGCAGGCCTCACACGAGTACACTCAGACTTCTTCTGTCACGAGTCAACTCAGACTTCTTATGTGAGGCCTTCCGGCAGCAAAGAGAAGGTGCGCGCGAGGATTGTGCTTCAAGCAGCTCAGGACCCGCCACTGTCTGCCACGGAGGGGAATAAGGTTTGGCCAGGGTCGCCCAGCTTCATACCTGAGCTCATACGGGTATCCTCAGTGGTTTCTGATTACCTCAAGGAAGCACAACGGGAGGAACAGGGCCCTTCCATGGAGGCCCTTTTGGGCACAGGGACCTCTGCGTGGGATCTACTGGGTAAGTATGGCAGTACCTTAGGGAGGCCTCAGGGACCAAGGCTCTCTGGCTCACGCCTAGCTGTGCAAAGAAGTGTGGCAAACGTACGTACTTCTCCTCAGGCTGGGCCCACAGCCTAGCTTTCGCTTCTCTGAGAGTGCTGTCCCGAGTCTCCTCCTGGAGCCAGTCGTCAGCACGGTGCCTTTTGGCACTGCAGTTCTCTTTCAGTCAGGGAGGCCGTGCGACTGGCAAAGGGAGTCTGCGCAGCACTGCCTTCGCGAGGCTCTTTGACGACTGGGGCATTCAACCCAGGCAAGCCAGAGAGCAGTACGTTGCCCTTGCTATGAATGTGAAGAGCTTTCTCCAGGGCCCTGTTGAGGCTAAGGTTCCTCAGAAGCCAGGAGCCGCCGTTCCGGCACGGAGAGAAGTCATCCTGCGAACTTGGCGAACGAGCTCCTATCCTGTGTGCCCCCAGGAGCGTCGCAGAGTTAAGGCACTCCGTGGTGGAGTATGGCCTCATGGAAGCCACTGCACACCCAACTCCCCCGACGTGAAACACTGGAACTTACCTTGAGGCCTGAGGTCACCTTTCGTTCGGCCGGAGCTGAACATGTGGTGCCGTGGGAGGGGTTCCTAGAAAGGGATCGCCAGCACGGTTTTCGTGTTGAGAGAACACGCAGCCTCGGCCCACAACGACAATCCTGCCGTGCAGAGACGTCGGGCCGCTAGTGCTGTTCAGGCAGCTTTGAAGCCAAGCGCAAGGCGCCTCCAAACGGGGAGAAAGCGTACTCTCCCCTCCGCGTCCCACGTTCAAGCTGAATGACGCAGCATGTTTCTCGGAAGGCTCTGCCGAGCTATCTAGTACGAGGGAGAAGGCGCTTGCCTCTGCTGAGAAAGGTTTTGACGTGGGGATGGCTGGACAGGCGGAAGAGCGTTCCCCAGGCCGTGCAAAGTTTAGGCCTTGGTGATTCCGGATGGTCCCAAGGGTCCAGAGTTGTCCCTGGGAAAGCTGTCCTTTTCCCTCTTTTTCCGGCTGGAAGTACACCTCCGGCATCCGACTGCCGTTCGGAGACGTCCTGGGGGAGACGCCCTGCTTTCACTTTGGACGCACACTGGTGTTTCTCAGAAGAGCCCAAATTCCTCCCTGCGGGTGGGGAGGTTGGCACACTGGCATGGAATGTAAGGCTGTTCAGAACTGCGTACCTTGAGGCCGTGTGAAGGCCGTACGAACGAGAGCTTTCGAGCGAACAGGGCAGCGCTTCGCCATCATCGTTGCACATTCACGGAGCTGAATCAAACGAACGCATTTACTTCCTGTGGCTCAAACACAGCCGAGGAGTTGGAAGGCATACAGTGCCCTTTGACAGTTGTTACAACGAACGTGAGTTCACAGTGTCTCGTGAAATACCTTCCACGGTCGAAGCATTCCGTTAAGGCATGCCCCTCCGCTCCCTCTGGCGCTCCGAGGTGTTACTAACGGGGGAAATCTGGACTTTTGCTTGAGGCCGGGGTGGGGCGGGGGGACTCACAATTCTTCTGCCGGCGAGCTCCAGAGCGCTCCTGCTGAAGCTCCCAGCAAGGAACTGAGAGCAGCAGGCCTCACACGAGTACACTCAGACTTCTTCTGTCACGAGTCAACTCAGACTTCTTATGTGAGGCCTTCCGGCAGCAAAGAGAAGGTGCGCGCGAGGAGTGTGCATAAGGCAGCTTAGGACCCGCAACTGTCTCGTCTACCACGGAGGGGAATAAGGTTTGACCAGGGTCGCCCAGTTTCAAAACTGAGCTCACGTTGTTATCCTCAGTGGTTTCCGATTACCTGAAGGAAACACACGGGAGGAACAGGGCCCTTCCATGGAGGCCCTTTTGGGCACAGGGACCTCTGCGTGGGATCTACTGGATAAGTATGGCAGTACCTTAGGGAGGCCTCAGGGACCAAGGCTCTCTGGCTCACGCCTAGCTGTGCAAAGAAGTGTGGCAAACGTACGTACTGCTCCTCAGGCTGGGCCCACAGCCTAGCTTTCGCTTCTGTGAGAGTGCTGTCCCGAGTCTCCTCCTGGAGCCAGTCGTCAGCACGGTGCCTTTTGGCACTGCAGTTCTCTTTCAGTCAAGGAGGCCGTGCGACTGGCAAAGGGAGTCTGCGCAGCACTGCCTTCGCGAAGCTCTTTGACGACTGGGGCACTCAACCCAGGCAAGCCAGAGAGCAGTACGTTGCCCTTGCTATGAATGTGAAGAGCTTTCTCCAGGGCCCTGTTGAGGCTAAGGTTCCTCAGAAGCCAGGAGCCGCCGTTCCGGCACGGAGAGAAGTCATCCTGCGAACTTGGCGAACGAGCTCCTATCCTGTGTGCCCCCAGGAGCGTCGCAGAGTTAAGGCACTCCGTGGTGGAGTATGGCCTCATGGAAGCCACTGCACACCCAACTCCCCCGACGTGAAACACTGGAACTTACCTTGAGGCCTGAGGTCACCTTTCGTTCGGCCGGAGCTGAACATGTGGTGCCGTGGGAGGGGTTCCTAGAAAGGGATCGCCAGCACGGTTTTCGTTTTGAGAGAACACGCAGCCTCGGCCCACAACGACAATCCTGCCGTGCAGAGACGTCGGGCCGCTAGTGCTGTTCAGGCAGCTTTGAAGCCAAGCGCAAGGCGCCTCCAAACGGGGAGAAAGCGTACTCTCCCCTCCGCGTCCCACGTTCAAGCTGAATGACGCAGCATGTTTCTCGGAAGGCTGTGCCGAGCTATCTAGTACAAGGGAGAGAGTGCCTGCTTCTGCTGAGAAAGGTTTTGACGTGGGGATTGCTGGACATGAGGAAGAGCGTTCCCCAGGCCGTGCAAAGTTTAGGCTTTGGTGACTCTGGATGGTCCCAAGGGTCCAGAATTGTCCCTGGGAAAGCTGTCCTCTTTTTCTTTCTCCGGCTGGAAGTAAACAGCTGGCAACCGACTGCCGTACGCAGACGTCCTGGGGGAGCCCCCCGGTTTCATTTGGGATGCACGTGGGTGTCTCACAGAAGAGCCCAAATTCCTAATTGGGGGCACACCAGCATGGAATGTAAGGCTGTTTAGAACTGTGTACCCTGAGGCCGTTGGAAGGCCGTACGGACGAGAGCTTTCGAGCGAACAGGGCAGCGCTTCGCCATCATCGTTGCCCGTTCACGGAGCTTAATCAAACGAATGCCTTTACTTCCTGTGGTTCAAACGCAACAGAGGAGTTGGAAGGCATACAGTGCCCTTTGACAGTTGTTACGACGAACGTGAGTGCACAGTGTCTCGTGAAAGAAATCCCTAGCACTGTTGAAGCATCCCGTTAACGCATGCTTCTTCGCTCCTATGGCACTCCGAGGTGGTACTGACGGGGGAAATCTGGACTTTTATTCGAGGCCGGGGGGCTCACAATTCTTTTGTCGGCGAGCTCCAGAGTGCTCTTGCTGAAGCTCCCAGCAAGGACCTGAGAGCAGCAGGCCTCACACGAGTACACTCAGACGGCTTCCATCACGAGTAAACTCAGACCTCTTATGTGAGGCCTTCCGGCAGCAAAGAGAAGGTGGACGCGAGGAGTGTGCTTCAGGCAGCTTAGGACCCGCAACTGTCTCGTCTACCACGGAGGGGAATAAGGTTTGCCCAGGGTCGCCCAGTTTCAAAACTGAGCTCACGTTGTTATCCTCAGTGGTTTCCGATTACCTGAAGGAAACACACGGGAGGAACAGGGCCCTTCCATGGAGGCCCTTTTGGGCACAGGGACCTCTGCGTGGGATCTACTGGGTAAGTATGGCAGTACCTTAGATAGGCCTCAGGGACCAAGGCTGTGGTCTGGCTCATGTCTTAGCTGTGTTAAGTGTGGAAAACGTGCTGGTCCTCAGGCTGGGCCCACAGCCTAGCTTTCGCTTCTCTGAGAGTGCTGTCCCGAGTCTCCTCCTGGAGCCAGTCGTCAGCACGGTGCCTTTTGGCACTGCAGTTCTCTTTCAGTCAGGGAGGCCGTGCGACTGGCAAAGGGAGTCTGCGCAGCACTGCCTTCGCGAGGCTCTTTGACGACTGGGGCACTCAACCCAGGCAAGCCAGAGAGCAGTACGTTGCCCTTGCTATGAATGTGAAGAGCTTTCTCCAGGGCTCTGTTGAGGCTAAGGTTCCTCAGAAGCCAGGAGCCGCCGTTCCGGCACGGAGAGAAGTCATCCTGCGAACTTGGCGAACGAGCTCCTATCCTGTGTGCCCCCAGGAGCGTCGCAGAGTTAAGGCACTCCGTGGTGGAGTATGGCCTCATGGAAGCCACTGCACACCCAACTCCCCCGACGTGAAACACTGGAACTTACCTTGAGGCCTGAGGTCACCTTTCGTTCGGCCGGAGCTGAACATGTGGTGCCGTGGGAGGGGTTCCTAGAAAGGGATCGCCAGCACGGTTTTCGTTTTGAGAGAACACGCAGCCTCGGCCCACAACGACAATCCTGCCGTGCAGAGACGTCGGGCCGCTAGTGCTGTTCAGGCAGCTTTGAAGCCAAGCGCAAGGCGCCTCCAAACGGGGAGAAAGCGTACTCTCCCCTCCGCGTCCCACGTTCAAGCTGAATGACGCAGCATGTTTCTCGGAAGGCTCTGCCGAGCTATCTAGTACGAGGGAGAAGGCGCTTGCCTCTGCTGAGAAAGGTTTTGACGTGGGGATGGCTGGACAGGCGGAAGAGCGTTCCCCAGGCCGTGCAAAGTTTAGGCCTTGGTGATTCCGGATGGTCCCAAGGGTCCAGAGTTGTCCCTGGGAAAGCTGTCCTTTTCCCTCTTTTTCCGGCTGGAAGTACACCTCCGGCATCCGACTGCCGTTCGGAGACGTCCTGGGGGAGACGCCCTGCTTTCACTTTGGACGCACACTGGTGTTTCTCAGAAGAGCCCAAATTCCTCCCTGCGGGTGGGGAGGTTGGCACACCGGCATGGAATGTAAGGCTGTTCAGAACTGCGTACCTTGAGGCCGTGTGAAGGCCGTACGAACGAGAGCTTTCGAGCGAACAGGGCAGCGCTTCGCCATCATCGTTGCACATTCACGGAGCTGAATCAAACGAACGCATTTACTTCCTGTGGCTCAAACACAGCCGAGGAGTTGGAAGGCATACAGTGCCCTTTGACAGTTGTTACAACGAACGTGAGTTCACAGTGTCTCGTGAAATACCTTCCACGGTCGAAGCATTCCGTTAAGGCATGCCCCTCCGCTCCCTCTGGCGCTCCGAGGTGTTACTAACGGGGGAAATCTGGACTTTTGCTTGAGGCCGGGGTGGGGCGGGGGGACTCACAGTTCTTCTGCCGGCGAGCTCCAGAGCGCTCCTGCTGAAGCTCCCAGCAAGGAACTGAGAGCAGCAGGCCTCACACGAGTACACTCAGACTTCTTCTGTCACGAGTCAACTCAGACTTCTTATGTGAGGCCTTCCGGCAGCAAAGAGAAGGTGGGCGCGAGGAGTGTGCTTCAGGCAGCTTAGGACCCGCAACTGTCTCGTCTACCACGGAGGGGAATAAGGTTTGCCCAGGGTCGCCCAGTTTCAAAGCTGAGCTCACGTTGTTATCCTCAGTGGTTTCCGATTACCTGAAGGAAACACACGGGAGGAACAGGGCCCTTCCATGGAGGCCCTTTTGGGCACAGGGACCTCTGCGTGGGATCTACTGGATAAGTATGGCAGTACCTTAGATAGGCCTCAGTGACCAAGGCTGTCGTCTGGCTCATGCCTTAGCTGTGTTAAGTGTGGAAAACGTGCTGGTCCTCAGGCTGGGCCCACAGCCTAGCTTTCGCTTCTGTGAGAGTGCTGTCCCGAGTCTCCTCCTGGAGCCAGTCGTCAGCACGGTGCCTTTTGGCACTGCAGTTCTCTTTCAGTCAAGGAGGCCGTGCGACTGGCAAAGGGAGTCTGCGCAGCACTGCCTTCGCGAAGCTCTTTGACGACTGGGGCACTCAACCCAGGCAAGCCAGAGAGCAGTACGTTGCCCTTGCTATGAATGTGAAGAGCTTTCTCCAGGGCCCTGTTGAGGCTAAGGTTCCTCAGAAGCCAGGAGCCGCCGTTCCGGCACGGAGAGAAGTCATCCTGCGAACTTGGCGAACGAGCTCCTATCCTGTGTGCCCCCAGGAGCGTCGCAGAGTTAAGGCACTCCGTGGTGGAGTATGGCCTCATGGAAGCCACTGCACACCCAACTCCCCCGACGTGAAACACTGGAACTTACCTTGAGGCCTGAGGTCACCTTTCGTTCGGCCGGAGCTGAACATGTGGTGCCGTGGGAGGGGTTCCTAGAAAGGGATCGCCAGCACGGTTTTCGTTTTGAGAGAACACGCAGCCTCGGCCCACAACGACAATCCTGCCGTGCAGAGACGTCGGGCCGCTAGTGCTGTTCAGGCAGCTTTGAAGCCAAGCGCAAGGCGCCTCCAAACGGGGAGAAAGCGTACTCTCCCCTCCGCGTCCCACGTTCAAGCTGAATGACGCAGCATGTTTCTCGGAAGGCTCTGCCGAGCTATCTAGTACGAGGGAGAAGGCGCTTGCCTCTGCTGAGAAAGGTTTTGACGTGGGGATGGCTGGACAGGCGGAAGAGCGTTCCCCAGGCCGTGCAAAGTTTAGGCCTTGGTGATTCCGGATGGTCCCAAGGGTCCAGAGTTGTCCCTGGGAAAGCTGTCCTTTTCCCTCTTTTTCCGGCTGGAAGTACACCTCCGGCATCCGACTGCCGTTCGGAGACGTCCTGGGGGAGACGCCCTGCTTTCACTTTGGACGCACACTGGTGTTTCTCAGAAGAGCCCAAATTCCTCCCTGCGGGTGGGGAGGTTGGCACACTGGCATGGAATGTAAGGCTGTTCAGAACTGCGTACCTTGAGGCCGTGTGAAGGCCGTACGAACGAGAGCTTTCGAGCGAACAGGGCAGCGCTTCGCCATCATCGTTGCACATTCACGGAGCTGAATCAAACGAACGCATTTACTTCCTGTGGCTCAAACACAGCCGAGGAGTTGGAAGGCATACAGTGCCCTTTGACAGTTGTTACAACGAACGTGAGTTCACAGTGTCTCGTGAAATACCTTCCACGGTCGAAGCATTCCGTTAAGGCATGCCCCTCCGCTCCCTCTGGCGCTCCGAGGTGTTACTAACGGGGGAAATCTGGACTTTTGCTTGAGGCCGGGGTGGGGCGGGGGGACTCACAATTCTTCTGCCGGCGAGCTCCAGAGCGCTCCTGCTGAAGCTCCCAGCAAGGAACTGAGAGCAGCAGGCCTCACACGAGTACACTCAGACTTCTTCTGTCACGAGTCAACTCAGACTTCTTATGTGAGGCCTTCCGGCAGCAAAGAGAAGGTGCGCGCGAGGAGTGTGCATAAGGCAGCTTAGGACCCGCAACTGTCTCGTCTACCACGGAGGGGAATAAGGTTTGACCAGGGTCGCCCAGTTTCAAAACTGAGCTCACGTTGTTATCCTCAGTGGTTTCCGATTACCTGAAGGAAACACACGGGAGGAACAGGGCCCTTCCATGGAGGCCCTTTTGGGCACAGGGACCTCTGCGTGGGATCTACTGGATAAGTATGGCAGTACCTTAGGGAGGCCTCAGGGACCAAGGCTCTCTGGCTCACGCCTAGCTGTGCAAAGAAGTGTGGCAAACGTACGTACTGCTCCTCAGGCTGGGCCCACAGCCTAGCTTTCGCTTCTGTGAGAGTGCTGTCCCGAGTCTCCTCCTGGAGCCAGTCGTCAGCACGGTGCCTTTTGGCACTGCAGTTCTCTTTCAGTCAAGGAGGCCGTGCGACTGGCAAAGGGAGTCTGCGCAGCACTGCCTTCGCGAAGCTCTTTGACGACTGGGGCACTCAACCCAGGCAAGCCAGAGAGCAGTACGTTGCCCTTGCTATGAATGTGAAGAGCTTTCTCCAGGGCCCTGTTGAGGCTAAGGTTCCTCAGAAGCCAGGAGCCGCCGTTCCGGCACGGAGAGAAGTCATCCTGCGAACTTGGCGAACGAGCTCCTATCCTGTGTGCCCCCAGGAGCGTCGCAGAGTTAAGGCACTCCGTGGTGGAGTATGGCCTCATGGAAGCCACTGCACACCCAACTCCCCCGACGTGAAACACTGGAACTTACCTTGAGGCCTGAGGTCACCTTTCGTTCGGCCGGAGCTGAACATGTGGTGCCGTGGGAGGGGTTCCTAGAAAGGGATCGCCAGCACGGTTTTCGTTTTGAGAGAACACGCAGCCTCGGCCCACAACGACAATCCTGCCGTGCAGAGACGTCGGGCCGCTAGTGCTGTTCAGGCAGCTTTGAAGCCAAGCGCAAGGCGCCTCCAAACGGGGAGAAAGCGTACTCTCCCCTCCGCGTCCCACGTTCAAGCTGAATGACGCAGCATGTTTCTCGGAAGGCTGTGCCGAGCTATCTAGTACAAGGGAGAGAGTGCCTGCTTCTGCTGAGAAAGGTTTTGACGTGGGGATTGCTGGACATGAGGAAGAGCGTTCCCCAGGCCGTGCAAAGTTTAGGCTTTGGTGACTCTGGATGGTCCCAAGGGTCCAGAATTGTCCCTGGGAAAGCTGTCCTCTTTTTCTTTCTCCGGCTGGAAGTAAACAGCTGGCAACCGACTGCCGTACGCAGACGTCCTGGGGGAGCCCCCCGGTTTCATTTGGGATGCACGTGGGTGTCTCACAGAAGAGCCCAAATTCCTAATTGGGGGCACACCAGCATGGAATGTAAGGCTGTTTAGAACTGTGTACCCTGAGGCCGTTGGAAGGCCGTACGGACGAGAGCTTTCGAGCGAACAGGGCAGCGCTTCGCCATCATCGTTGCCCGTTCACGGAGCTTAATCAAACGAATGCCTTTACTTCCTGTGGTTCAAACGCAACAGAGGAGTTGGAAGGCATACAGTGCCCTTTGACAGTTGTTACGACGAACGTGAGTGCACAGTGTCTCGTGAAAGAAATCCCTAGCACTGTTGAAGCATCCCGTTAACGCATGCTTCTTCGCTCCTATGGCACTCCGAGGTGGTACTGACGGGGGAAATCTGGACTTTTATTCGAGGCCGGGGGGCTCACAATTCTTTTGTCGGCGAGCTCCAGAGTGCTCTTGCTGAAGCTCCCAGCAAGGACCTGAGAGCAGCAGGCCTCACACGAGTACACTCAGACGGCTTCCATCACGAGTAAACTCAGACCTCTTATGTGAGGCCTTCCGGCAGCAAAGAGAAGGTGGACGCGAGGAGTGTGCTTCAGGCAGCTTAGGACCCGCAACTGTCTCGTCTACCACGGAGGGGAATAAGGTTTGCCCAGGGTCGCCCAGTTTCAAAACTGAGCTCACGTTGTTATCCTCAGTGGTTTCCGATTACCTGAAGGAAACACACGGGAGGAACAGGGCCCTTCCATGGAGGCCCTTTTGGGCACAGGGACCTCTGCGTGGGATCTACTGGGTAAGTATGGCAGTACCTTAGATAGGCCTCAGGGACCAAGGCTGTGGTCTGGCTCATGTCTTAGCTGTGTTAAGTGTGGAAAACGTGCTGGTCCTCAGGCTGGGCCCACAGCCTAGCTTTCGCTTCTCTGAGAGTGCTGTCCCGAGTCTCCTCCTGGAGCCAGTCGTCAGCACGGTGCCTTTTGGCACTGCAGTTCTCTTTCAGTCAGGGAGGCCGTGCGACTGGCAAAGGGAGTCTGCGCAGCACTGCCTTCGCGAGGCTCTTTGACGACTGGGGCACTCAACCCAGGCAAGCCAGAGAGCAGTACGTTGCCCTTGCTATGAATGTGAAGAGCTTTCTCCAGGGCTCTGTTGAGGCTAAGGTTCCTCAGAAGCCAGGAGCCGCCGTTCCGGCACGGAGAGAAGTCATCCTGCGAACTTGGCGAACGAGCTCCTATCCTGTGTGCCCCCAGGAGCGTCGCAGAGTTAAGGCACTCCGTGGTGGAGTATGGCCTCATGGAAGCCACTGCACACCCAACTCCCCCGACGTGAAACACTGGAACTTACCTTGAGGCCTGAGGTCACCTTTCGTTCGGCCGGAGCTGAACATGTGGTGCCGTGGGAGGGGTTCCTAGAAAGGGATCGCCAGCACGGTTTTCGTTTTGAGAGAACACGCAGCCTCGGCCCACAACGACAATCCTGCCGTGCAGAGACGTCGGGCCGCTAGTGCTGTTCAGGCAGCTTTGAAGCCAAGCGCAAGGCGCCTCCAAACGGGGAGAAAGCGTACTCTCCCCTCCGCGTCCCACGTTCAAGCTGAATGACGCAGCATGTTTCTCGGAAGGCTCTGCCGAGCTATCTAGTACGAGGGAGAAGGCGCTTGCCTCTGCTGAGAAAGGTTTTGACGTGGGGATGGCTGGACAGGCGGAAGAGCGTTCCCCAGGCCGTGCAAAGTTTAGGCCTTGGTGATTCCGGATGGTCCCAAGGGTCCAGAGTTGTCCCTGGGAAAGCTGTCCTTTTCCCTCTTTTTCCGGCTGGAAGTACACCTCCGGCATCCGACTGCCGTTCGGAGACGTCCTGGGGGAGACGCCCTGCTTTCACTTTGGACGCACACTGGTGTTTCTCAGAAGAGCCCAAATTCCTCCCTGCGGGTGGGGAGGTTGGCACACCGGCATGGAATGTAAGGCTGTTCAGAACTGCGTACCTTGAGGCCGTGTGAAGGCCGTACGAACGAGAGCTTTCGAGCGAACAGGGCAGCGCTTCGCCATCATCGTTGCACATTCACGGAGCTGAATCAAACGAACGCATTTACTTCCTGTGGCTCAAACACAGCCGAGGAGTTGGAAGGCATACAGTGCCCTTTGACAGTTGTTACAACGAACGTGAGTTCACAGTGTCTCGTGAAATACCTTCCACGGTCGAAGCATTCCGTTAAGGCATGCCCCTCCGCTCCCTCTGGCGCTCCGAGGTGTTACTAACGGGGGAAATCTGGACTTTTGCTTGAGGCCGGGGTGGGGCGGGGGGACTCACAGTTCTTCTGCCGGCGAGCTCCAGAGCGCTCCTGCTGAAGCTCCCAGCAAGGAACTGAGAGCAGCAGGCCTCACACGAGTACACTCAGACTTCTTCTGTCACGAGTCAACTCAGACTTCTTATGTGAGGCCTTCCGGCAGCAAAGAGAAGGTGGGCGCGAGGAGTGTGCTTCAGGCAGCTTAGGACCCGCAACTGTCTCGTCTACCACGGAGGGGAATAAGGTTTGCCCAGGGTCGCCCAGTTTCAAAGCTGAGCTCACGTTGTTATCCTCAGTGGTTTCCGATTACCTGAAGGAAACACACGGGAGGAACAGGGCCCTTCCATGGAGGCCCTTTTGGGCACAGGGACCTCTGCGTGGGATCTACTGGATAAGTATGGCAGTACCTTAGATAGGCCTCAGTGACCAAGGCTGTCGTCTGGCTCATGCCTTAGCTGTGTTAAGTGTGGAAAACGTGCTGGTCCTCAGGCTGGGCCCACAGCCTAGCTTTCGCTTCTGTGAGAGTGCTGTCCCGAGTCTCCTCCTGGAGCCAGTCGTCAGCACGGTGCCTTTTGGCACTGCAGTTCTCTTTCAGTCAAGGAGGCCGTGCGACTGGCAAAGGGAGTCTGCGCAGCACTGCCTTCGCGAAGCTCTTTGACGACTGGGGCACTCAACCCAGGCAAGCCAGAGAGCAGTACGTTGCCCTTGCTATGAATGTGAAGAGCTTTCTCCAGGGCCCTGTTGAGGCTAAGGTTCCTCAGAAGCCAGGAGCCGCCGTTCCGGCACGGAGAGAAGTCATCCTGCGAACTTGGCGAACGAGCTCCTATCCTGTGTGCCCCCAGGAGCGTCGCAGAGTTAAGGCACTCCGTGGTGGAGTATGGCCTCATGGAAGCCACTGCACACCCAACTCCCCCGACGTGAAACACTGGAACTTACCTTGAGGCCTGAGGTCACCTTTCGTTCGGCCGGAGCTGAACATGTGGTGCCGTGGGAGGGGTTCCTAGAAAGGGATCGCCAGCACGGTTTTCGTTTTGAGAGAACACGCAGCCTCGGCCCACAACGACAATCCTGCCGTGCAGAGACGTCGGGCCGCTAGTGCTGTTCAGGCAGCTTTGAAGCCAAGCGCAAGGCGCCTCCAAACGGGGAGAAAGCGTACTCTCCCCTCCGCGTCCCACGTTCAAGCTGAATGACGCAGCATGTTTCTCGGAAGGCTCTGCCGAGCTATCTAGTACGAGGGAGAAGGCGCTTGCCTCTGCTGAGAAAGGTTTTGACGTGGGGATGGCTGGACAGGCGGAAGAGCGTTCCCCAGGCCGTGCAAAGTTTAGGCCTTGGTGATTCCGGATGGTCCCAAGGGTCCAGAGTTGTCCCTGGGAAAGCTGTCCTTTTCCCTCTTTTTCCGGCTGGAAGTACACCTCCGGCATCCGACTGCCGTTCGGAGACGTCCTGGGGGAGACGCCCTGCTTTCACTTTGGACGCACACTGGTGTTTCTCAGAAGAGCCCAAATTCCTCCCTGCGGGTGGGGAGGTTGGCACACTGGCATGGAATGTAAGGCTGTTCAGAACTGCGTACCTTGAGGCCGTGTGAAGGCCGTACGAACGAGAGCTTTCGAGCGAACAGGGCAGCGCTTCGCCATCATCGTTGCACATTCACGGAGCTGAATCAAACGAACGCATTTACTTCCTGTGGCTCAAACACAGCCGAGGAGTTGGAAGGCATACAGTGCCCTTTGACAGTTGTTACAACGAACGTGAGTTCACAGTGTCTCGTGAAATACCTTCCACGGTCGAAGCATTCCGTTAAGGCATGCCCCTCCGCTCCCTCTGGCGCTCCGAGGTGTTACTAACGGGGGAAATCTGGACTTTTGCTTGAGGCCGGAGTGGGGCGGGGGGACTCACAATTCTTCTGCCGGCGAGCTCCAGAGCGCTCCTGCTGAAGCTCCCAGCAAGGAACTGAGAGCAGCAGGCCTCACACGAGTACACTCAGACTTCTTCTGTCACGAGTCAACTCAGACTTCTTATGTGAGGCCTTCCGGCAGCAAAGAGAAGGTGCGCGCGAGGAGTGTGCATAAGGCAGCTTAGGACCCGCAACTGTCTCGTCTACCACGGAGGGGAATAAGGTTTGACCAGGGTCGCCCAGTTTCAAAACTGAGCTCACGTTGTTATCCTCAGTGGTTTCCGATTACCTGAAGGAAACACACGGGAGGAACAGGGCCCTTCCATGGAGGCCCTTTTGGGCACAGGGACCTCTGCGTGGGATCTACTGGATAAGTATGGCAGTACCTTAGGGAGGCCTCAGGGACCAAGGCTCTCTGGCTCACGCCTAGCTGTGCAAAGAAGTGTGGCAAACGTACGTACTGCTCCTCAGGCTGGGCCCACAGCCTAGCTTTCGCTTCTGTGAGAGTGCTGTCCCGAGTCTCCTCCTGGAGCCAGTCGTCAGCACGGTGCCTTTTGGCACTGCAGTTCTCTTTCAGTCAAGGAGGCCGTGCGACTGGCAAAGGGAGTCTGCGCAGCACTGCCTTCGCGAAGCTCTTTGACGACTGGGGCACTCAACCCAGGCAAGCCAGAGAGCAGTACGTTGCCCTTGCTATGAATGTGAAGAGCTTTCTCCAGGGCCCTGTTGAGGCTAAGGTTCCTCAGAAGCCAGGAGCCGCCGTTCCGGCACGGAGAGAAGTCATCCTGCGAACTTGGCGAACGAGCTCCTATCCTGTGTGCCCCCAGGAGCGTCGCAGAGTTAAGGCACTCCGTGGTGGAGTATGGCCTCATGGAAGCCACTGCACACCCAACTCCCCCGACGTGAAACACTGGAACTTACCTTGAGGCCTGAGGTCACCTTTCGTTCGGCCGGAGCTGAACATGTGGTG
Source organism: Pseudorca crassidens (assembly GCF_039906515.1). Taxonomy (NCBI): domain Eukaryota; kingdom Metazoa; phylum Chordata; class Mammalia; order Artiodactyla; family Delphinidae; genus Pseudorca; species Pseudorca crassidens. The sequence goes on from NW_027136099.1 coordinate 80,841, forward strand.
CCGTGGGAGGGGTTCCTAGAAAGGGATCGCCAGCACGGTTTTCGTTTTGAGAGAACACGCAGCCTCGGCCCACAACGACAATCCTGCCGTGCAGAGACGTCGGGCCGCTAGTGCTGTTCAGGCAGCTTTGAAGCCAAGCGCAAGGCGCCTCCAAACGGGGAGAAAGCGTACTCTCCCCTCCGCGTCCCACGTTCAAGCTGAATGACGCAGCATGTTTCTCGGAAGGCTGTGCCGAGCTATCTAGTACAAGGGAGAGAGTGCCTGCTTCTGCTGAGAAAGGTTTTGACGTGGGGATTGCTGGACATGAGGAAGAGCGTTCCCCAGGCCGTGCAAAGTTTAGGCTTTGGTGACTCTGGATGGTCCCAAGGGTCCAGAATTGTCCCTGGGAAAGCTGTCCTCTTTTTCTTTCTCCGGCTGGAAGTAAACAGCTGGCAACCGACTGCCGTACGCAGACGTCCTGGGGGAGCCCCCCGGTTTCATTTGGGATGCACGTGGGTGTCTCACAGAAGAGCCCAAATTCCTAATTGGGGGCACACCAGCATGGAATGTAAGGCTGTTTAGAACTGTGTACCCTGAGGCCGTTGGAAGGCCGTACGGACGAGAGCTTTCGAGCGAACAGGGCAGCGCTTCGCCATCATCGTTGCCCGTTCACGGAGCTTAATCAAACGAATGCCTTTACTTCCTGTGGTTCAAACGCAACAGAGGAGTTGGAAGGCATACAGTGCCCTTTGACAGTTGTTACGACGAACGTGAGTGCACAGTGTCTCGTGAAAGAAATCCCTAGCACTGTTGAAGCATCCCGTTAACGCATGCTTCTTCGCTCCTATGGCACTCCGAGGTGGTACTGACGGGGGAAATCTGGACTTTTATTCGAGGCCGGGGGGCTCACAATTCTTTTGTCGGCGAGCTCCAGAGTGCTCTTGCTGAAGCTCCCAGCAAGGACCTGAGAGCAGCAGGCCTCACACGAGTACACTCAGACGGCTTCCATCACGAGTAAACTCAGACCTCTTATGTGAGGCCTTCCGGCAGCAAAGAGAAGGTGGACGCGAGGAGTGTGCTTCAGGCAGCTTAGGACCCGCAACTGTCTCGTCTACCACGGAGGGGAATAAGGTTTGCCCAGGGTCGCCCAGTTTCAAAACTGAGCTCACGTTGTTATCCTCAGTGGTTTCCGATTACCTGAAGGAAACACACGGGAGGAACAGGGCCCTTCCATGGAGGCCCTTTTGGGCACAGGGACCTCTGCGTGGGATCTACTGGGTAAGTATGGCAGTACCTTAGATAGGCCTCAGGGACCAAGGCTGTGGTCTGGCTCATGTCTTAGCTGTGTTAAGTGTGGAAATCGTGCTGGTCCTCAGGCTGGGCCCACAGCCCAGCTTTCGCTTCTCTGAGAGTGCTGTCCCGAGTCTCCTCCTGGAGCCAGTCGTCAGCACGGTGCCTTTTGGCACTGCAGGTCTCTTTCAGTCAGGGAGGCCGTGCGACTGGCAAAGGGAGTCTGCGCAGCACTGCCTTCGCGAGGCTCTTTGACGACTGGGGCACTCAACCCAGGCAAGCCAGAGAGCAGTACGTTGCCCTTGCTATGAATGTGAAGAGCTTTCTCCAGGGCTCTGTTGAGGCTAAGGTTCCTCAGAAGCCAGGAGCCGCCGTTCCGGCACGGAGAGAAGTCATCCTGCGAACTTGGCGAACGAGCTCCTATCCTGTGTGCCCCCAGGAGCGTCGCAGAGTTAAGGCACTCCGTGGTGGAGTATGGCCTCATGGAAGCCACTGCACACCCAACTCCCCCGACGTGAAACACTGGAACTTACCTTGAGGCCTGAGGTCACCTTTCGTTCGGCCGGAGCTGAACATGTGGTGCCGTGGGAGGGGTTCCTAGAAAGGGATCGCCAGCACGGTTTTCGTTTTGAGAGAACACGCAGCCTCGGCCCACAACGACAATCCTGCCGTGCAGAGACGTCGGGCCGCTAGTGCTGTTCAGGCAGCTTTGAAGCCAAGCGCAAGGCGCCTCCAAACGGGGAGAAAGCGTACTCTCCCCTCCGCGTCCCACGTTCAAGCTGAATGACGCAGCATGTTTCTCGGAAGGCTCTGCCGAGCTATCTAGTACGAGGGAGAAGGCGCTTGCCTCTGCTGAGAAAGGTTTTGACGTGGGGATGGCTGGACAGGCGGAAGAGCGTTCCCCAGGCCGTGCAAAGTTTAGGCCTTGGTGATTCCGGATGGTCCCAAGGGTCCAGAGTTGTCCCTGGGAAAGCTGTCCTTTTCCCTCTTTTTCCGGCTGGAAGTACACCTCCGGCATCCGACTGCCGTTCGGAGACGTCCTGGGGGAGACGCCCTGCTTTCACTTTGGACGCACACTGGTGTTTCTCAGAAGAGCCCAAATTCCTCCCTGCGGGTGGGGAGGTTGGCACACCGGCATGGAATGTAAGGCTGTTCAGAACTGCGTACCTTGAGGCCGTGTGAAGGCCGTACGAACGAGAGCTTTCGAGCGAACAGGGCAGCGCTTCGCCATCATCGTTGCACATTCACGGAGCTGAATCAAACGAACGCATTTACTTCCTGTGGCTCAAACACAGCCGAGGAGTTGGAAGGCATACAGTGCCCTTTGACAGTTGTTACAACGAACGTGAGTTCACAGTGTCTCGTGAAATACCTTCCACGGTCGAAGCATTCCGTTAAGGCATGCCCCTCCGCTCCCTCTGGCGCTCCGAGGTGTTACTAACGGGGGAAATCTGGACTTTTGCTTGAGGCCGGGGTGGGGCGGGGGGACTCACAGTTCTTCTGCCGGCGAGCTCCAGAGCGCTCCTGCTGAAGCTCCCAGCAAGGAACTGAGAGCAGCAGGCCTCACACGAGTACACTCAGACTTCTTCTGTCACGAGTCAACTCAGACTTCTTATGTGAGGCCTTCCGGCAGCAAAGAGAAGGTGGGCGCGAGGAGTGTGCTTCAGGCAGCTTAGGACCCGCAACTGTCTCGTCTACCACGGAGGGGAATAAGGTTTGCCCAGGGTCGCCCAGTTTCAAAGCTGAGCTCACGTTGTTATCCTCAGTGGTTTCCGATTACCTGAAGGAAACACACGGGAGGAACAGGGCCCTTCCATGGAGGCCCTTTTGGGCACAGGGACCTCTGCGTGGGATCTACTGGATAAGTATGGCAGTACCTTAGATAGGCCTCAGTGACCAAGGCTGTCGTCTGGCTCATGCCTTAGCTGTGTTAAGTGTGGAAAACGTGCTGGTCCTCAGGCTGGGCCCACAGCCTAGCTTTCGCTTCTGTGAGAGTGCTGTCCCGAGTCTCCTCCTGGAGCCAGTCGTCAGCACGGTGCCTTTTGGCACTGCAGTTCTCTTTCAGTCAAGGAGGCCGTGCGACTGGCAAAGGGAGTCTGCGCAGCACTGCCTTCGCGAAGCTCTTTGACGACTGGGGCACTCAACCCAGGCAAGCCAGAGAGCAGTACGTTGCCCTTGCTATGAATGTGAAGAGCTTTCTCCAGGGCCCTGTTGAGGCTAAGGTTCCTCAGAAGCCAGGAGCCGCCGTTCCGGCACGGAGAGAAGTCATCCTGCGAACTTGGCGAACGAGCTCCTATCCTGTGTGCCCCCAGGAGCGTCGCAGAGTTAAGGCACTCCGTGGTGGAGTATGGCCTCATGGAAGCCACTGCACACCCAACTCCCCCGACGTGAAACACTGGAACTTACCTTGAGGCCTGAGGTCACCTTTCGTTCGGCCGGAGCTGAACATGTGGTGCCGTGGGAGGGGTTCCTAGAAAGGGATCGCCAGCACGGTTTTCGTTTTGAGAGAACACGCAGCCTCGGCCCACAACGACAATCCTGCCGTGCAGAGACGTCGGGCCGCTAGTGCTGTTCAGGCAGCTTTGAAGCCAAGCGCAAGGCGCCTCCAAACGGGGAGAAAGCGTACTCTCCCCTCCGCGTCCCACGTTCAAGCTGAATGACGCAGCATGTTTCTCGGAAGGCTCTGCCGAGCTATCTAGTACGAGGGAGAAGGCGCTTGCCTCTGCTGAGAAAGGTTTTGACGTGGGGATGGCTGGACAGGCGGAAGAGCGTTCCCCAGGCCGTGCAAAGTTTAGGCCTTGGTGATTCCGGATGGTCCCAAGGGTCCAGAGTTGTCCCTGGGAAAGCTGTCCTTTTCCCTCTTTTTCCGGCTGGAAGTACACCTCCGGCATCCGACTGCCGTTCGGAGACGTCCTGGGGGAGACGCCCTGCTTTCACTTTGGACGCACACTGGTGTTTCTCAGAAGAGCCCAAATTCCTCCCTGCGGGTGGGGAGGTTGGCACACTGGCATGGAATGTAAGGCTGTTCAGAACTGCGTACCTTGAGGCCGTGTGAAGGCCGTACGAACGAGAGCTTTCGAGCGAACAGGGCAGCGCTTCGCCATCATCGTTGCACATTCACGGAGCTGAATCAAACGAACGCATTTACTTCCTGTGGCTCAAACACAGCCGAGGAGTTGGAAGGCATACAGTGCCCTTTGACAGTTGTTACAACGAACGTGAGTTCACAGTGTCTCGTGAAATACCTTCCACGGTCGAAGCATTCCGTTAAGGCATGCCCCTCCGCTCCCTCTGGCGCTCCGAGGTGTTACTAACGGGGGAAATCTGGACTTTTGCTTGAGGCCGGAGTGGGGCGGGGGGACTCACAATTCTTCTGCCGGCGAGCTCCAGAGCGCTCCTGCTGAAGCTCCCAGCAAGGAACTGAGAGCAGCAGGCCTCACACGAGTACACTCAGACTTCTTCTGTCACGAGTCAACTCAGACTTCTTATGTGAGGCCTTCCGGCAGCAAAGAGAAGGTGCGCGCGAGGAGTGTGCATAAGGCAGCTTAGGACCCGCAACTGTCTCGTCTACCACGGAGGGGAATAAGGTTTGACCAGGGTCGCCCAGTTTCAAAACTGAGCTCACGTTGTTATCCTCAGTGGTTTCCGATTACCTGAAGGAAACACACGGGAGGAACAGGGCCCTTCCATGGAGGCCCTTTTGGGCACAGGGACCTCTGCGTGGGATCTACTGGATAAGTATGGCAGTACCTTAGGGAGGCCTCAGGGACCAAGGCTCTCTGGCTCACGCCTAGCTGTGCAAAGAAGTGTGGCAAACGTACGTACTGCTCCTCAGGCTGGGCCCACAGCCTAGCTTTCGCTTCTGTGAGAGTGCTGTCCCGAGTCTCCTCCTGGAGCCAGTCGTCAGCACGGTGCCTTTTGGCACTGCAGTTCTCTTTCAGTCAAGGAGGCCGTGCGACTGGCAAAGGGAGTCTGCGCAGCACTGCCTTCGCGAAGCTCTTTGACGACTGGGGCACTCAACCCAGGCAAGCCAGAGAGCAGTACGTTGCCCTTGCTATGAATGTGAAGAGCTTTCTCCAGGGCCCTGTTGAGGCTAAGGTTCCTCAGAAGCCAGGAGCCGCCGTTCCGGCACGGAGAGAAGTCATCCTGCGAACTTGGCGAACGAGCTCCTATCCTGTGTGCCCCCAGGAGCGTCGCAGAGTTAAGGCACTCCGTGGTGGAGTATGGCCTCATGGAAGCCACTGCACACCCAACTCCCCCGACGTGAAACACTGGAACTTACCTTGAGGCCTGAGGTCACCTTTCGTTCGGCCGGAGCTGAACATGTGGTGCCGTGGGAGGGGTTCCTAGAAAGGGATCGCCAGCACGGTTTTCGTTTTGAGAGAACACGCAGCCTCGGCCCACAACGACAATCCTGCCGTGCAGAGACGTCGGGCCGCTAGTGCTGTTCAGGCAGCTTTGAAGCCAAGCGCAAGGCGCCTCCAAACGGGGAGAAAGCGTACTCTCCCCTCCGCGTCCCACGTTCAAGCTGAATGACGCAGCATGTTTCTCGGAAGGCTGTGCCGAGCTATCTAGTACAAGGGAGAGAGTGCCTGCTTCTGCTGAGAAAGGTTTTGACGTGGGGATTGCTGGACATGAGGAAGAGCGTTCCCCAGGCCGTGCAAAGTTTAGGCTTTGGTGACTCTGGATGGTCCCAAGGGTCCAGAATTGTCCCTGGGAAAGCTGTCCTCTTTTTCTTTCTCCGGCTGGAAGTAAACAGCTGGCAACCGACTGCCGTACGCAGACGTCCTGGGGGAGCCCCCCGGTTTCATTTGGGATGCACGTGGGTGTCTCACAGAAGAGCCCAAATTCCTAATTGGGGGCACACCAGCATGGAATGTAAGGCTGTTTAGAACTGTGTACCCTGAGGCCGTTGGAAGGCCGTACGGACGAGAGCTTTCGAGCGAACAGGGCAGCGCTTCGCCATCATCGTTGCCCGTTCACGGAGCTTAATCAAACGAATGCCTTTACTTCCTGTGGTTCAAACGCAACAGAGGAGTTGGAAGGCATACAGTGCCCTTTGACAGTTGTTACGACGAACGTGAGTGCACAGTGTCTCGTGAAAGAAATCCCTAGCACTGTTGAAGCATCCCGTTAACGCATGCTTCTTCGCTCCTATGGCACTCCGAGGTGGTACTGACGGGGGAAATCTGGACTTTTATTCGAGGCCGGGGGGCTCACAATTCTTTTGTCGGCGAGCTCCAGAGTGCTCTTGCTGAAGCTCCCAGCAAGGACCTGAGAGCAGCAGGCCTCACACGAGTACACTCAGACGGCTTCCATCACGAGTAAACTCAGACCTCTTATGTGAGGCCTTCCGGCAGCAAAGAGAAGGTGGACGCGAGGAGTGTGCTTCAGGCAGCTTAGGACCCGCAACTGTCTCGTCTACCACGGAGGGGAATAAGGTTTGCCCAGGGTCGCCCAGTTTCAAAACTGAGCTCACGTTGTTATCCTCAGTGGTTTCCGATTACCTGAAGGAAACACACGGGAGGAACAGGGCCCTTCCATGGAGGCCCTTTTGGGCACAGGGACCTCTGCGTGGGATCTACTGGGTAAGTATGGCAGTACCTTAGATAGGCCTCAGGGACCAAGGCTGTGGTCTGGCTCATGTCTTAGCTGTGTTAAGTGTGGAAAACGTGCTGGTCCTCAGGCTGGGCCCACAGCCTAGCTTTCGCTTCTCTGAGAGTGCTGTCCCGAGTCTCCTCCTGGAGCCAGTCGTCAGCACGGTGCCTTTTGGCACTGCAGTTCTCTTTCAGTCAGGGAGGCCGTGCGACTGGCAAAGGGAGTCTGCGCAGCACTGCCTTCGCGAGGCTCTTTGACGACTGGGGCACTCAACCCAGGCAAGCCAGAGAGCAGTACGTTGCCCTTGCTATGAATGTGAAGAGCTTTCTCCAGGGCTCTGTTGAGGCTAAGGTTCCTCAGAAGCCAGGAGCCGCCGTTCCGGCACGGAGAGAAGTCATCCTGCGAACTTGGCGAACGAGCTCCTATCCTGTGTGCCCCCAGGAGCGTCGCAGAGTTAAGGCACTCCGTGGTGGAGTATGGCCTCATGGAAGCCACTGCACACCCAACTCCCCCGACGTGAAACACTGGAACTTACCTTGAGGCCTGAGGTCACCTTTCGTTCGGCCGGAGCTGAACATGTGGTGCCGTGGGAGGGGTTCCTAGAAAGGGATCGCCAGCACGGTTTTCGTTTTGAGAGAACACGCAGCCTCGGCCCACAACGACAATCCTGCCGTGCAGAGACGTCGGGCCGCTAGTGCTGTTCAGGCAGCTTTGAAGCCAAGCGCAAGGCGCCTCCAAACGGGGAGAAAGCGTACTCTCCCCTCCGCGTCCCACGTTCAAGCTGAATGACGCAGCATGTTTCTCGGAAGGCTCTGCCGAGCTATCTAGTACGAGGGAGAAGGCGCTTGCCTCTGCTGAGAAAGGTTTTGACGTGGGGATGGCTGGACAGGCGGAAGAGCGTTCCCCAGGCCGTGCAAAGTTTAGGCCTTGGTGATTCCGGATGGTCCCAAGGGTCCAGAGTTGTCCCTGGGAAAGCTGTCCTTTTCCCTCTTTTTCCGGCTGGAAGTACACCTCCGGCATCCGACTGCCGTTCGGAGACGTCCTGGGGGAGACGCCCTGCTTTCACTTTGGACGCACACTGGTGTTTCTCAGAAGAGCCCAAATTCCTCCCTGCGGGTGGGGAGGTTGGCACACCGGCATGGAATGTAAGGCTGTTCAGAACTGCGTACCTTGAGGCCGTGTGAAGGCCGTACGAACGAGAGCTTTCGAGCGAACAGGGCAGCGCTTCGCCATCATCGTTGCACATTCACGGAGCTGAATCAAACGAACGCATTTACTTCCTGTGGCTCAAACACAGCCGAGGAGTTGGAAGGCATACAGTGCCCTTTGACAGTTGTTACAACGAACGTGAGTTCACAGTGTCTCGTGAAATACCTTCCACGGTCGAAGCATTCCGTTAAGGCATGCCCCTCCGCTCCCTCTGGCGCTCCGAGGTGTTACTAACGGGGGAAATCTGGACTTTTGCTTGAGGCCGGGGTGGGGCGGGGGGACTCACAGTTCTTCTGCCGGCGAGCTCCAGAGCGCTCCTGCTGAAGCTCCCAGCAAGGAACTGAGAGCAGCAGGCCTCACACGAGTACACTCAGACTTCTTCTGTCACGAGTCAACTCAGACTTCTTATGTGAGGCCTTCCGGCAGCAAAGAGAAGGTGCGCGCGAGGAGTGTGCATAAGGCAGCTTAGGACCCGCAACTGTCTCGTCTACCACGGAGGGGAATAAGGTTTGACCAGGGTCGCCCAGTTTCAAAACTGAGCTCACGTTGTTATCCTCAGTGGTTTCCGATTACCTGAAGGAAACACACGGGAGGAACAGGGCCCTTCCATGGAGGCCCTTTTGGGCACAGGGACCTCTGCGTGGGATCTACTGGATAAGTATGGCAGTACCTTAGATAGGCCTCAGTGACCAAGGCTGTCGTCTGGCTCATGCCTTAGCTGTGTTAAGTGTGGAAAACGTGCTGGTCCTCAGGCTGGGCCCACAGCCTAGCTTTCGCTTCTGTGAGAGTGCTGTCCCGAGTCTCCTCCTGGAGCCAGTCGTCAGCACGGTGCCTTTTGGCACTGCAGTTCTCTTTCAGTCAAGGAGGCCGTGCGACTGGCAAAGGGAGTCTGCGCAGCACTGCCTTCGCGAAGCTCTTTGACGACTGGGGCACTCAACCCAGGCAAGCCAGAGAGCAGTACGTTGCCCTTGCTATGAATGTGAAGAGCTTTCTCCAGGGCCCTGTTGAGGCTAAGGTTCCTCAGAAGCCAGGAGCCGCCGTTCCGGCACGGAGAGAAGTCATCCTGCGAACTTGGCGAACGAGCTCCTATCCTGTGTGCCCCCAGGAGCGTCGCAGAGTTAAGGCACTCCGTGGTGGAGTATGGCCTCATGGAAGCCACTGCACACCCAACTCCCCCGACGTGAAACACTGGAACTTACCTTGAGGCCTGAGGTCACCTTTCGTTCGGCCGGAGCTGAACATGTGGTGCCGTGGGAGGGGTTCCTAGAAAGGGATCGCCAGCACGGTTTTCGTTTTGAGAGAACACGCAGCCTCGGCCCACAACGACAATCCTGCCGTGCAGAGACGTCGGGCCGCTAGTGCTGTTCAGGCAGCTTTGAAGCCAAGCGCAAGGCGCCTCCAAACGGGGAGAAAGCGTACTCTCCCCTCCGCGTCCCACGTTCAAGCTGAATGACGCAGCATGTTTCTCGGAAGGCTGTGCCGAGCTATCTAGTACAAGGGAGAGAGTGCCTGCCTCTGCTGAGAAAGGTTTTGACGTGGGGATTGCTGGACATGAGGAAGAGCGTTCCCCAGGCCGTGCAAAGTTTAGGCTTTGGTGACTCTGGATGGTCCCAAGGGTCCAGAATTGTCCCTGGGAAAGCTGTCCTCTTTTTCTTTCTCCGGCTGGAAGTAAACAGCTGGCAACCGACTGCCGTACGCAGACGTCCTGGGGGAGCCCCCCGGTTTCATTTGGGATGCACGTGGGTGTCTCACAGAAGAGCCCAAATTCCTAATTGGGGGCACACCAGCATGGAATGTAAGGCTGTTTAGAACTGTGTACCCTGAGGCCGTTGGAAGGCCGTACGGACGAGAGCTTTCGAGCGAACAGGGCAGCGCTTCGCCATCATCGTTGCCCGTTCACGGAGCTTAATCAAACGAATGCCTTTACTTCCTGTGGTTCAAACGCAACAGAGGAGTTGGAAGGCATACAGTGCCCTTTGACAGTTGTTACGACGAACGTGAGTGCACAGTGTCTCGTGAAAGAAATCCCTAGCACTGTTGAAGCATCCCGTTAACGCATGCTTCTTCGCTCCTATGGCACTCCGAGGTGGTACTGACGGGGGAAATCTGGACTTTTATTCGAGGCCGGGGGGCTCACAATTCTTTTGTCGGCGAGCTCCAGAGTGCTCTTGCTGAAGCTCCCAGCAAGGACCTGAGAGCAGCAGGCCTCACACGAGTACACTCAGACGGCTTCCATCACGAGTAAACTCAGACCTCTTATGTGAGGCCTTCCGGCAGCAAAGAGAAGGTGGACGCGAGGAGTGTGCTTCAGGCAGCTTAGGACCCGCAACTGTCTCGTCTACCACGGAGGGGAATAAGGTTTGCCCAGGGTCGCCCAGTTTCAAAACTGAGCTCACGTTGTTATCCTCAGTGGTTTCCGATTACCTGAAGGAAACACACGGGAGGAACAGGGCCCTTCCATGGAGGCCCTTTTGGGCACAGGGACCTCTGCGTGGGATCTACTGGGTAAGTATGGCAGTACCTTAGATAGGCCTCAGGGACCAAGGCTGTGGTCTGGCTCATGTCTTAGCTGTGTTAAGTGTGGAAAACGTGCTGGTCCTCAGGCTGGGCCCACAGCCTAGCTTTCGCTTCTCTGAGAGTGCTGTCCCGAGTCTCCTCCTGGAGCCAGTCGTCAGCACGGTGCCTTTTGGCACTGCAGTTCTCTTTCAGTCAGGGAGGCCGTGCGACTGGCAAAGGGAGTCTGCGCAGCACTGCCTTCGCGAGGCTCTTTGACGACTGGGGCACTCAACCCAGGCAAGCCAGAGAGCAGTACGTTGCCCTTGCTATGAATGTGAAGAGCTTTCTCCAGGGCTCTGTTGAGGCTAAGGTTCCTCAGAAGCCAGGAGCCGCCGTTCCGGCACGGAGAGAAGTCATCCTGCGAACTTGGCGAACGAGCTCCTATCCTGTGTGCCCCCAGGAGCGTCGCAGAGTTAAGGCACTCCGTGGTGGAGTATGGCCTCATGGAAGCCACTGCACACCCAACTCCCCCGACGTGAAACACTGGAACTTACCTTGAGGCCTGAGGTCACCTTTCGTTCGGCCGGAGCTGAACATGTGGTGCCGTGGGAGGGGTTCCTAGAAAGGGATCGCCAGCACGGTTTTCGTTTTGAGAGAACACGCAGCCTCGGCCCACAACGACAATCCTGCCGTGCAGAGACGTCGGGCCGCTAGTGCTGTTCAGGCAGCTTTGAAGCCAAGCGCAAGGCGCCTCCAAACGGGGAGAAAGCGTACTCTCCCCTCCGCGTCCCACGTTCAAGCTGAATGACGCAGCATGTTTCTCGGAAGGCTCTGCCGAGCTATCTAGTACGAGGGAGAAGGCGCTTTCCTCTGCTGAGATAGGTTTGACGTGGGGATGGCTGGACAGGCGGAAGAGCATTCCCCAGGCCGTGCAAAGTTTAGGCCTTGGTGATTCCGGATGGTCCCAAGGGTCCAGAGTTGTCCCTGGGAAAGCTGTCCTTTTCCCTCTTTTTCCGGCTGGAAGTACACCTCCGGCATCCGACTGCCGTTCGGAGACGTCCTGGGGGAGACGCCCTGCTTTCACTTTGGACGCACACTGGTGTTTCTCAGAAGAGCCCAAATTCCTCCCTGCGGGTGGGGAGGTTGGCACACTGGCATGGAATGTAAGGCTGTTCAGAACTGCGTACCTTGAGGCCGTGTGAAGGCCGTACGAACGAGAGCTTTCGAGCGAACAGGGCAGCGCTTCGCCATCATCGTTGCACATTCACGGAGCTGAATCAAACGAACGCATTTACTTCCTGTGGCTCAAACACAGCCGAGGAGTTGGAAGGCATACAGTGCCCTTTGACAGTTGTTACAACGAACGTGAGTTCACAGTGTCTCGTGAAATACCTTCCACGGTCGAAGCATTCCGTTAAGGCATGCCCCTCCGCTCCCTCTGGCGCTCCGAGATGTTAATAACGGGGGAAATCTGGACTTTTGCTTGAGGCCGGGGTGGGGCGGGGGGACTCACAGTTCTTCTGCCGGCGAGCTCCAGAGCGCTCCTGCTGAAGCTCCCAGCAAGGAACTGAGAGCAGCAGGCCTCACACGAGTACACTCAGACTTCTTCTGTCACGAGTCAACTCAGACTTCTTATGTGAGGCCTTCCGGCAGCAAAGAGAAGGTGCGCGCGAGGATTGTGCTTCAAGCAGCTCAGGACCCGCCACTGTCTGCCACGGAGGGGAATAAGGTTTGGCCAGGGTCGCCCAGCTTCATACCTGAGCTCATACGGGTATCCTCAGTGGTTTCTGATTACCTCAAGGAAGCACAACGGGAGGAACAGGGCCCTTCCATGGAGGCCCTTTTGGGCACAGGGACCTCTGCGTGGGATCTACTGGGTAAGTATGGCAGTACCTTAGGGAGGCCTCAGGGACCAACGCTCTCTGGCTCACGCCTAGCTGTGCAAAGAAGTGTGGCAAACGTACGTACTGCTCCTCAGGCTGGGCCCACAGCCTAGCTTTCGCTTCTCTGAGAGTGCTGTCCCGAGTCTCCTCCTGGAGCCAGTCGTCAGCACGGTGCCTTTTGGCACTGCAGTTCTCTTTCAGTCAGGGAGGCCGTGCGACTGGCAAAGGGAGTCTGCGCAGCACTGCCTTCGCGAGGCTCTTTGACGACTGGGGCACTCAACCCAGGCAAGCCAGAGAGCAGTACGTTGCCCTTGCTATGAATGTGAAGAGCTTTCTCCAGGGCCCTGCTGAGGCTAAGGTTCCTCAGAAGCCAGGAGCCGCCGTTCCGGCACGGAGAGAAGTCATCCTGCGAACTTGGCGAACGAGCTCCTATCCTGTGTGCCCCCAGGAGCGTCGCAGAGTTAAGGCACTCCGTGGTGGAGTATGGCCTCATGGAAGCCACTGCACACCCAACTCCCCCGACGTGAAACACTGGAACTTACCTTGAGGCCTGAGGTCACCTTTCGTTCGGCCGGAGCTGAACATGTGGTGCCGTGGGAGGGGTTCCTAGAAAGGGATCGCCAGCACGGTTTTCGTTTTGAGAGAACACGCAGCCTCGGCCCACAACGACAATCCTGCCGTGCAGAGACGTCGGGCCGCTAGTGCTGTTCAGGCAGCTTTGAAGCCAAGCGCAAGGCGCCTCCAAACGGGGAGAAAGCGTACTCTCCCCTCCGCGTCCCACGTTCAAGCTGAATGACGCAGCATGTTTCTCGGAAGGCTGTGCCGAGCTATCTAGTACAAGGGAGAGAGTGCCTGCCTCTGCTGAGAAAGGTTTTGACGTGGGGATTGCTGGACATGAGGAAGAGCGTTCCCCAGGCCGTGCAAAGTTTAGGCTTTGGTGACTCTGGATGGTCCCAAGGGTCCAGAATTGTCCCTGGGAAAGCTGTCCTCTTTTTCTTTCTCCGGCTGGAAGTAAACAGCTGGCAACCGACTGCCGTACGCAGACGTCCTGGGGGAGCCCCCCGGTTTCATTTGGGATGCACGTGGGTGTCTCACAGAAGAGCCCAAATTCCTAATTGGGGGCACACCAGCATGGAATGTAAGGCTGTTTAGAACTGTGTACCCTGAGGCCGTTGGAAGGCCGTACGGACGAGAGCTTTCGAGCGAACAGGGCAGCGCTTCGCCATCATCGTTGCCCGTTCACGGAGCTTAATCAAACGAATGCCTTTACTTCCTGTGGTTCAAACGCAACAGAGGAGTTGGAAGGCATACAGTGCCCTTTGACAGTTGTTACGACGAACGTGAGTGCACAGTGTCTCGTGAAAGAAATCCCTAGCACTGTTGAAGCATCCCGTTAACGCATGCTTCTTCGCTCCTATGGCACTCCGAGGTGGTACTGACGGGGGAAATCTGGACTTTTATTCGAGGCCGGGGGGCTCACAATTCTTTTGTCGGCGAGCTCCAGAGTGCTCTTGCTGAAGCTCCCAGCAAGGACCTGAGAGCAGCAGGCCTCACACGAGTACACTCAGACGGCTTCCATCACGAGTAAACTCAGACCTCTTATGTGAGGCCTTCCGGCAGCAAAGAGAAGGTGGACGCGAGGAGTGTGCTTCAGGCAGCTTAGGACCCGCAACTGTCTCGTCTACCACGGAGGGGAATAAGGTTTGCCCAGGGTCGCCCAGTTTCAAAACTGAGCTCACGTTGTTATCCTCAGTGGTTTCCGATTACCTGAAGGAAACACACGGGAGGAACAGGGCCCTTCCATGGAGGCCCTTTTGGGCACAGGGACCTCTGCGTGGGATCTACTGGGTAAGTATGGCAGTACCTTAGATAGGCCTCAGGGACCAAGGCTGTGGTCTGGCTCATGTCTTAGCTGTGTTAAGTGTGGAAAACGTGCTGGTCCTCAGGCTGGGCCCACAGCCTAGCTTTCGCTTCTCTGAGAGTGCTGTCCCGAGTCTCCTCCTGGAGCCAGTCGTCAGCACGGTGCCTTTTGGCACTGCAGTTCTCTTTCAGTCAGGGAGGCCGTGCGACTGGCAAAGGGAGTCTGCGCAGCACTGCCTTCGCGAGGCTCTTTGACGACTGGGGCACTCAACCCAGGCAAGCCAGAGAGCAGTACGTTGCCCTTGCTATGAATGTGAAGAGCTTTCTCCAGGGCTCTGTTGAGGCTAAGGTTCCTCAGAAGCCAGGAGCGGCCGTTCCGGCACGGAGAGAAGTCATCCTGCGAACTTGGCGAACGAGCTCCTATCCTGTGTGCCCCCAGGAGCGTCGCAGAGTTAAGGCACTCCGTGGTGGAGTATGGCCTCATGGAAGCCACTGCACACCCAACTCCCCCGACGTGAAACACTGGAACTTACCTTGAGGCCTGAGGTCACCTTTCGTTCGGCCGGAGCTGAACATGTGGTGCCGTGGGAGGGGTTCCTAGAAAGGGATCGCCAGCACGGTTTTCGTTTTGAGAGAACACGCAGCCTCGGCCCACAACGACAATCCTGCCGTGCAGAGACGTCGGGCCGCTAGTGCTGTTCAGGCAGCTTTGAAGCCAAGCGCAAGGCGCCTCCAAACGGGGAGAAAGCGTACTCTCCCCTCCGCGTCCCACGTTCAAGCTGAATGACGCAGCATGTTTCTCGGAAGGCTCTGCCGAGCTATCTAGTACGAGGGAGAAGGCGCTTGCCTCTGCTGAGATAGGTTTGACGTGGGGATGGCTGGACAGGCGGAAGAGCATTCCCCAGGCCGTGCAAAGTTTAGGCCTTGGTGATTCCGGATGGTCCCAAGGGTCCAGAGTTGTCCCTGGGAAAGCTGTCCTTTTCCCTCTTTTTCCGGCTGGAAGTACACCTCCGGCATCCGACTGCCGTTCGGAGACGTCCTGGGGGAGACGCCCTGCTTTCACTTTGGACGCACACTGGTGTTTCTCAGAAGAGCCCAAATTCCTCCCTGCGGGTGGGGAGGTTGGCACACTGGCATGGAATGTAAGGCTGTTCAGAACTGCGTACCTTGAGGCCGTGTGAAGGCCGTACGAACGAGAGCTTTCGAGCGAACAGGGCAGCGCTTCGCCATCATCGTTGCACATTCACGGAGCTGAATCAAACGAACGCATTTACTTCCTGTGGCTCAAACACAGCCGAGGAGTTGGAAGGCATACAGTGCCCTTTGACAGTTGTTACAACGAACGTGAGTTCACAGTGTCTCGTGAAATACCTTCCACGGTCGAAGCATTCCGTTAAGGCATGCCCCTCCGCTCCCTCTGGCGCTCCGAGATGTTAATAACGGGGGAAATCTGGACTTTTGCTTGAGGCCGGGGTGGGGCGGGGGGACTCACAGTTCTTCTGCCGGCGAGCTCCAGAGCGCTCCTGCTGAAGCTCCCAGCAAGGAACTGAGAGCAGCAGGCCTCACACGAGTACACTCAGACTTCTTCTGTCACGAGTCAACTCAGACTTCTTATGTGAGGCCTTCCGGCAGCAAAGAGAAGGTGCGCGCGAGGATTGTGCTTCAAGCAGCTCAGGACCCGCCACTGTCTGCCACGGAGGGGAATAAGGTTTGGCCAGGGTCGCCCAGCTTCATACCTGAGCTCATACGGGTATCCTCAGTGGTTTCTGATTACCTCAAGGAAGCACAACGGGAGGAACAGGGCCCTTCCATGGAGGCCCTTTTGGGCACAGGGACCTCTGCGTGGGATCTACTGGGTAAGTATGGCAGTACCTTAGGGAGGCCTCAGGGACCAACGCTCTCTGGCTCACGCCTAGCTGTGCAAAGAAGTGTGGCAAACGTACGTACTGCTCCTCAGGCTGGGCCCACAGCCTAGCTTTCGCTTCTCTGAGAGTGCTGTCCCGAGTCTCCTCCTGGAGCCAGTCGTCAGCACGGTGCCTTTTGGCACTGCAGTTCTCTTTCAGTCAGGGAGGCCGTGCGACTGGCAAAGGGAGTCTGCGCAGCACTGCCTTCGCGAGGCTCTTTGACGACTGGGGCACTCAACCCAGGCAAGCCAGAGAGCAGTACGTTGCCCTTGCTATGAATGTGAAGAGCTTTCTCCAGGGCCCTGTTGAGGCTAAGGTTCCTCAGAAGCCAGGAGCCGCCGTTCCGGCACGGAGAGAAGTCATCCTGCGAACTTGGCGAACGAGCTCCTATCCTGTGTGCCCCCAGGAGCGTCGCAGAGTTAAGGCACTCCGTGGTGGAGTATGGCCTCATGGAAGCCACTGCACACCCAACTCCCCCGACGTGAAACACTGGAACTTACCTTGAGGCCTGAGGTCACCTTTCGTTCGGCCGGAGCTGAACATGTGGTGCCGTGGGAGGGGTTCCTAGAAAGGGATCGCCAGCACGGTTTTCGTTTTGAGAGAACACGCAGCCTCGGCCCACAACGACAATCCTGCCGTGCAGAGACGTCGGGCCGCTAGTGCTGTTCAGGCAGCTTTGAAGCCAAGCGCAAGGCGCCTCCAAACGGGGAGAAAGCGTACTCTCCCCTCCGCGTCCCACGTTCAAGCTGAATGACGCAGCATGTTTCTCGGAAGGCTGTGCCGAGCTATCTAGTACAAGGGAGAGAGTGCCTGCCTCTGCTGAGAAAGGTTTTGACGTGGGGATTGCTGGACATGAGGAAGAGCGTTCCCCAGGCCGTGCAAAGTTTAGGCTTTGGTGACTCTGGATGGTCCCAAGGGTCCAGAATTGTCCCTGGGAAAGCTGTCCTCTTTTTCTTTCTCCGGCTGGAAGTAAACAGCTGGCAACCGACTGCCGTACGCAGACGTCCTGGGGGAGCCCCCCGGTTTCATTTGGGATGCACGTGGGTGTCTCACAGAAGAGCCCAAATTCCTAATTGGGGGCACACCAGCATGGAATGTAAGGCTGTTTAGAACTGTGTACCCTGAGGCCGTTGGAAGGCCGTACGGACGAGAGCTTTCGAGCGAACAGGGCAGCGCTTCGCCATCATCGTTGCCCGTTCACGGAGCTTAATCAAACGAATGCCTTTACTTCCTGTGGTTCAAACGCACCAGAGGAGTTGGAAGGCATACAGTGCCCTTTGACAGTTGTTACGACGAACGTGAGTGCACAGTGTCTCGTGAAAGAAATCCCTAGCACTGTTGAAGCATCCTGTTAACGCATGCTTCTTCGCTCCTATGGCACTCCGAGGTGGTACTGACGGGGGAAATCTGGACTTTTATTCGAGGCCGGGGGGCTCACAATTCTTTTGTCGGCGAGCTCCAGAGTGCTCTTGCTGAAGCTCCCAGCAAGGACCTGAGAGCAGCAGGCCTCACACGAGTACACTCAGACGGCTTCCATCACGAGTAAACTCAGACCTCTTATGTGAGGCCTTCCGGCAGCAAAGAGAAGGTGCGCGCGAGGAGTGTGCTTCAGGCAGCTTAGGACCCGCAACTGTCTCGTCTACCACGGAGGGGAATAAGGTTTGCCCAGGGTCGCCCAGTTTCAAAACTGAGCTCACGTTGTTATCCTCAGTGGTTTCCGATTACCTGAAGGAAACACACGGGAGGAACAGGGCCCTTCCATGGAGGCCCTTTTGGGCACAGGGACCTCTGCGTGGGATCTACTGGGTAAGTATGGCAGTACCTTAGATAGGCCTCAGGGACAAAGGCTGTGGTCTGGCTCATGTCTTAGCTGTGTTAAGTGTGGAAAACGTGCTGGTCCTCAGGCTGGGCCCACAGCCCAGCTTTCGCTTCTCTGAGAGTGCTGTCCCGAGTCTCCTCCTGGAGCCAGTCGTCAGCACGGTGCCTTTTGGCACTGCAGTTCTCTTTCAGTCAGGGAGGCCGTGCGACTGGCAAAGGGAGTCTGCGCAGCACTGCCTTCGCGAGGCTCTTTGACGACTGGGGCACTCAACCCAGGCAAGCCAGAGAGCAGTACGTTGCCCTTGCTATGAATGTGAAGAGCTTTCTCCAGGGCTCTGTTGAGGCTAAGGTTCCTCAGAAGCCAGGAGCCGCCGTTCCGGCACGGAGAGAAGTCATCCTGCGAACTTGGCGAACGAGCTCCTATCCTGTGTGCCCCCAGGAGCGTCGCAGAGTTAAGGCACTCCGTGGTGGAGTATGGCCTCATGGAAGCCACTGCACACCCAACTCCCCCGACGTGAAACACTGGAACTTACCTTGAGGCCTGAGGTCACCTTTCGTTCGGCCGGAGCTGAACATGTGGTGCCGTGGGAGGGGTTCCTAGAAAGGGATCGCCAGCACGGTTTTCGTTTTGAGAGAACACGCAGCCTCGGCCCACAACGACAATCCTGCCGTGCAGAGACGTCGGGCCGCTAGTGCTGTTCAGGCAGCTTTGAAGCCAAGCGCAAGGCGCCTCCAAACGGGGAGAAAGCGTACTCTCCCCTCCGCGTCCCACGTTCAAGCTGAATGACGCAGCATGTTTCTCGGAAGGCTCTGCCGAGCTATCTAGTACGAGGGAGAAGGCGCTTGCCTCTGCTGAGATAGGTTTGACGTGGGGATGGCTGGACAGGCGGAAGAGCATTCCCCAGGCCGTGCAAAGTTTAGGCCTTGGTGATTCCGGATGGTCCCAAGGGTCCAGAGTTGTCCCTGGGAAAGCTGTCCTTTTCCCTCTTTTTCCGGCTGGAAGTACACCTCCGGCATCCGACTGCCGTTCGGAGACGTCCTGGGGGAGACGCCCTGCTTTCACTTTGGACGCACACTGGTGTTTCTCAGAAGAGCCCAAATTCCTCCCTGCGGGTGGGGAGGTTGGCACACTGGCATGGAATGTAAGGCTGTTCAGAACTGCGTACCTTGAGGCCGTGTGAAGGCCGTACGAACGAGAGCTTTCGAGCGAACAGGGCAGCGCTTCGCCATCATCGTTGCACATTCACGGAGCTGAATCAAACGAACGCATTTACTTCCTGTGGCTCAAACACAGCCGAGGAGTTGGAAGGCATACAGTGCCCTTTGACAGTTGTTACAACGAACGTGAGTTCACAGTGTCTCGTGAAATACCTTCCACGGTCGAAGCATTCCGTTAAGGCATGCCCCTCCGCTCCCTCTGGCGCTCCGAGATGTTAATAACGGGGGAAATCTGGACTTTTGCTTGAGGCCGGGGTGGGGCGGGGGGACTCACAGTTCTTCTGCCGGCGAGCTCCAGAGCGCTCCTGCTGAAGCTCCCAGCAAGGAACTGAGAGCAGCAGGCCTCACACGAGTACACTCAGACTTCTTCTGTCACGAGTCAACTCAGACTTCTTATGTGAGGCCTTCCGGCAGCAAAGAGAAGGTGCGCGCGAGGATTGTGCTTCAAGCAGCTCAGGACCCGCCACTGTCTGCCACGGAGGGGAATAAGGTTTGGCCAGGGTCGCCCAGCTTCATACCTGAGCTCATACGGGTATCCTCAGTGGTTTCTGATTACCTCAAGGAAGCACAACGGGAGGAACAGGGCCCTTCCATGGAGGCCCTTTTGGGCACAGGGACCTCTGCGTGGGATCTACTGGGTAAGTATGGCAGTACCTTAGGGAGGCCTCAGGGACCAAGGCTCTCTGGCTCACGCCTAGCTGTGCAAAGAAGTGTGGCAAACGTACGTACTGCTCCTCAGGCTGGGCCCACAGCCTAGCTTTCGCTTCTCTGAGAGTGCTGTCCCGAGTCTCCTCCTGGAGCCAGTCGTCAGCACGGTGCCTTTTGGCACTGCAGTTCTCTTTCAGTCAGGGAGGCCGTGCGACTGGCAAAGGGAGTCTGCGCAGCACTGCCTTCGCGAGGCTCTTTGACGACTGGGGCACTCAACCCAGGCAAGCCAGAGAGCAGTACGTTGCCCTTGCTATGAATGTGAAGAGCTTTCTCCAGGGCCCTGTTGAGGCTAAGGTTCCTCAGAAGCCAGGAGCCGCCGTTCCGGCACGGAGAGAAGTCATCCTGCGAACTTGGCGAACGAGCTCCTATCCTGTGTGCCCCCAGGAGCGTCGCAGAGTTAAGGCACTCCGTGGTGGAGTATGGCCTCATGGAAGCCACTGCACACCCAACTCCCCCGACGTGAAACACTGGAACTTACCTTGAGGCCTGAGGTCACCTTTCGTTCGGCCGGAGCTGAACATGTGGTGCCGTGGGAGGGGTTCCTAGAAAGGGATCGCCAGCACGGTTTTCGTTTTGAGAGAACACGCAGCCTCGGCCCACAACGACAATCCTGCCGTGCAGAGACGTCGGGCCGCTAGTGCTGTTCAGGCAGCTTTGAAGCCAAGCGCAAGGCGCCTCCAAACGGGGAGAAAGCGTACTCTCCCCTCCGCGTCCCACGTTCAAGCTGAATGACGCAGCATGTTTCTCGGAAGGCTGTGCCGAGCTATCTAGTACAAGGGAGAGAGTGCCTGCCTCTGCTGAGAAAGGTTTTGACGTGGGGATTGCTGGACATGAGGAAGAGCGTTCCCCAGGCCGTGCAAAGTTTAGGCTTTGGTGACTCTGGATGGTCCCAAGGGTCCAGAATTGTCCCTGGGAAAGCTGTCCTCTTTTTCTTTCTCCGGCTGGAAGTAAACAGCTGGCAACCGACTGCCGTACGCAGACGTCCTGGGGGAGCCCCCCGGTTTCATTTGGGATGCACGTGGGTGTCTCACAGAAGAGCCCAAATTCCTAATTGGGGGCACACCAGCATGGAATGTAAGGCTGTTTAGAACTGTGTACCCTGAGGCCGTTGGAAGGCCGTACGGACGAGAGCTTTCGAGCGAACAGGGCAGCGCTTCGCCATCATCGTTGCCCGTTCACGGAGCTTAATCAAACGAATGCCTTTACTTCCTGTGGTTCAAACGCACCAGAGGAGTTGGAAGGCATACAGTGCCCTTTGACAGTTGTTACGACGAACGTGAGTGCACAGTGTCTCGTGAAAGAAATCCCTAGCACTGTTGAAGCATCCCGTTAACGCATGCTTCTTCGCTCCTATGGCACTCCGAGGTGGTACTGACGGGGGAAATCTGGACTTTTATTCGAGGCCGGGGGGCTCACAATTCTTTTGTCGGCGAGCTCCAGAGTGCTCTTGCTGAAGCTCCCAGCAAGGACCTGAGAGCAGCAGGCCTCACACGAGTACACTCAGACGGCTTCCATCACGAGTAAACTCAGACCTCTTATGTGAGGCCTTCCGGCAGCAAAGAGAAGGTGCGCGCGAGGAGTGTGCTTCAGGCAGCTTAGGACCCGCAACTGTCTCGTCTACCACGGAGGGGAATAAGGTTTGCCCAGGGTCGCCCAGTTTCAAAACTGAGCTCACGTTGTTATCCTCAGTGGTTTCCGATTACCTGAAGGAAACACACGGGAGGAACAGGGCCCTTCCATGGAGGCCCTTTTGGGCACAGGGACCTCTGCGTGGGATCTACTGGGTAAGTATGGCAGTACCTTAGATAGGCCTCAGGGACAAAGGCTGTGGTCTGGCTCATGTCTTAGCTGTGTTAAGTGTGGAAAACGTGCTGGTCCTCAGGCTGGGCCCACAGCCCAGCTTTCGCTTCTCTGAGAGTGCTGTCCCGAGTCTCCTCCTGGAGCCAGTCGTCAGCACGGTGCCTTTTGGCACTGCAGTTCTCTTTCAGTCAGGGAGGCCGTGCGACTGGCAAAGGGAGTCTGCGCAGCACTGCCTTCGCGAGGCTCTTTGACGACTGGGGCACTCAACCCAGGCAAGCCAGAGAGCAGTACGTTGCCCTTGCTATGAATGTGAAGAGCTTTCTCCAGGGCTCTGTTGAGGCTAAGGTTCCTCAGAAGCCAGGAGCCGCCGTTCCGGCACGGAGAGAAGTCATCCTGCGAACTTGGCGAACGAGCTCCTATCCTGTGTGCCCCCAGGAGCGTCGCAGAGTTAAGGCACTCCGTGGTGGAGTATGGCCTCATGGAAGCCACTGCACACCCAACTCCCCCGACGTGAAACACTGGAACTTACCTTGAGGCCTGAGGTCACCTTTCGTTCGGCCGGAGCTGAACATGTGGTGCCGTGGGAGGGGTTCCTAGAAAGGGATCGCCAGCACGGTTTTCGTTTTGAGAGAACACGCAGCCTCGGCCCACAACGACAATCCTGCCGTGCAGAGACGTCGGGCCGCTAGTGCTGTTCAGGCAGCTTTGAAGCCAAGCGCAAGGCGCCTCCAAACGGGGAGAAAGCGTACTCTCCCCTCCGCGTCCCACGTTCAAGCTGAATGACGCAGCATGTTTCTCGGAAGGCTCTGCCGAGCTATCTAGTACGAGGGAGAAGGCGCTTGCCTCTGCTGAGATAGGTTTGACGTGGGGATGGCTGGACAGGCGGAAGAGCATTCCCCAGGCCGTGCAAAGTTTAGGCCTTGGTGATTCCGGATGGTCCCAAGGGTCCAGAGTTGTCCCTGGGAAAGCTGTCCTTTTCCCTCTTTTTCCGGCTGGAAGTACACCTCCGGCATCCGACTGCCGTTCGGAGACGTCCTGGGGGAGACGCCCTGCTTTCACTTTGGACGCACACTGGTGTTTCTCAGAAGAGCCCAAATTCCTCCCTGCGGGTGGGGAGGTTGGCACACTGGCATGGAATGTAAGGCTGTTCAGAACTGCGTACCTTGAGGCCGTGTGAAGGCCGTACGAACGAGAGCTTTCGAGCGAACAGGGCAGCGCTTCGCCATCATCGTTGCACATTCACGGAGCTGAATCAAACGAACGCATTTACTTCCTGTGGCTCAAACACAGCCGAGGAGTTGGAAGGCATACAGTGCCCTTTGACAGTTGTTACAACGAACGTGAGTTCACAGTGTCTCGTGAAATACCTTCCACGGTCGAAGCATTCCGTTAAGGCATGCCCCTCCGCTCCCTCTGGCGCTCCGAGATGTTAATAACGGGGGAAATCTGGACTTTTGCTTGAGGCCGGGGTGGGGCGGGGGGACTCACAGTTCTTCTGCCGGCGAGCTCCAGAGCGCTCCTGCTGAAGCTCCCAGCAAGGAACTGAGAGCAGCAGGCCTCACACGAGTACACTCAGACTTCTTCTGTCACGAGTCAACTCAGACTTCTTATGTGAGGCCTTCCGGCAGCAAAGAGAAGGTGCGCGCGAGGATTGTGCTTCAAGCAGCTCAGGACCCGCCACTGTCTGCCACGGAGGGGAATAAGGTTTGGCCAGGGTCGCCCAGCTTCATACCTGAGCTCATACGGGTATCCTCAGTGGTTTCTGATTACCTCAAGGAAGCACAACGGGAGGAACAGGGCCCTTCCATGGAGGCCCTTTTGGGCACAGGGACCTCTGCGTGGGATCTACTGGGTAAGTATGGCAGTACCTTAGGGAGGCCTCAGGGACCAACGCTCTCTGGCTCACGCCTAGCTGTGCAAAGAAGTGTGGCAAACGTACGTACTGCTCCTCAGGCTGGGCCCACAGCCTAGCTTTCGCTTCTCTGAGAGTGCTGTCCCGAGTCTCCTCCTGGAGCCAGTCGTCAGCACGGTGCCTTTTGGCACTGCAGTTCTCTTTCAGTCAGGGAGGCCGTGCGACTGGCAAAGGGAGTCTGCGCAGCACTGCCTTCGCGAGGCTCTTTGACGACTGGGGCACTCAACCCAGGCAAGCCAGAGAGCAGTACGTTGCCCTTGCTATGAATGTGAAGAGCTTTCTCCAGGGCCCTGTTGAGGCTAAGGTTCCTCAGAAGCCAGGAGCCGCCGTTCCGGCACGGAGAGAAGTCATCCTGCGAACTTGGCGAACGAGCTCCTATCCTGTGTGCCCCCAGGAGCGTCGCAGAGTTAAGGCACTCCGTGGTGGAGTATGGCCTCATGGAAGCCACTGCACACCCAACTCCCCCGACGTGAAACACTGGAACTTACCTTGAGGCCTGAGGTCACCTTTCGTTCGGCCGGAGCTGAACATGTGGTGCCGTGGGAGGGGTTCCTAGAAAGGGATCGCCAGCACGGTTTTCGTTTTGAGAGAACACGCAGCCTCGGCCCACAACGACAATCCTGCCGTGCAGAGACGTCGGGCCGCTAGTGCTGTTCAGGCAGCTTTGAAGCCAAGCGCAAGGCGCCTCCAAACGGGGAGAAAGCGTACTCTCCCCTCCGCGTCCCACGTTCAAGCTGAATGACGCAGCATGTTTCTCGGAAGGCTGTGCCGAGCTATCTAGTACAAGGGAGAGAGTGCCTGCCTCTGCTGAGAAAGGTTTTGACGTGGGGATTGCTGGACATGAGGAAGAGCGTTCCCCAGGCCGTGCAAAGTTTAGGCTTTGGTGACTCTGGATGGTCCCAAGGGTCCAGAATTGTCCCTGGGAAAGCTGTCCTCTTTTTCTTTCTCCGGCTGGAAGTAAACAGCTGGCAACCGACTGCCGTACGCAGACGTCCTGGGGGAGCCCCCCGGTTTCATTTGGGATGCACGTGGGTGTCTCACAGAAGAGCCCAAATTCCTAATTGGGGGCACACCAGCATGGAATGTAAGGCTGTTTACAACTGTGTACCCTGAGGCCGTTGGAAGGCCGTACGGACGAGAGCTTTCGAGCGAACAGGGCAGCGTTTCGCCATCATCGTTGCCCGTTCACGGAGCTTAATCAAACGAATGCCTTTACTTCCTGTGGTTCAAACGCAACAGAGGAGTTGGAAGGCATACAGTGCCCTTTGACAGTTGTTACGACGAACGTGAGTGCACAGTGTCTCGTGAAAGAAATCCCTAGCACTGTTGAAGCATCCCGTTAACGCATGCTTCTTCGCTCCTATGGCACTCCGAGGTGGTACTGACGGGGGAAATCTGGACTTTTATTCGAGGCCGGGGGGCTCACAATTCTTTTGTCGGCGAGCTCCAGAGTGCTCTTGCTGAAGCTCCCAGCAAGGACCTGAGAGCAGCAGGCCTCACACGAGTACACTCAGACGGCTTCCATCACGAGTAAACTCAGACCTCTTATGTGAGGCCTTCCGGCAGCAAAGAGAAGGTGGACGCGAGGAGTGTGCTTCAGGCAGCTTAGGACCCGCAACTGTCTCGTCTACCACGGAGGGGAATAAGGTTTGCCCAGGGTCGCCCAGTTTCAAAACTGAGCTCACGTTGTTATCCTCAGTGGTTTCCGATTACCTGAAGGAAACACACGGGAGGAACAGGGCCCTTCCATGGAGGCCCTTTTGGGCACAGGGACCTCTGCGTGGGATCTACTGGGTAAGTATGGCAGTACCTTAGATAGGCCTCAGGGACCAAGGCTGTGGTCTGGCTCATGTCTTAGCTGTGTTAAGTGTGGAAAACGTGCTGGTCCTCAGGCTGGGCCCACAGCCTAGCTTTCGCTTCTCTGAGAGTGCTGTCCCGAGTCTCCTCCTGGAGCCAGTCGTCAGCACGGTGCCTTTTGGCACTGCAGTTCTCTTTCAGTCAGGGAGGCCGTGCGACTGGCAAAGGGAGTCTGCGCAGCACTGCCTTCGCGAGGCTCTTTGACGACTGGGGCACTCAACCCAGGCAAGCCAGAGAGCAGTACGTTGCCCTTGCTATGAATGTGAAGAGCTTTCTCCAGGGCTCTGTTGAGGCTAAGGTTCCTCAGAAGCCAGGAGCCGCCGTTCCGGCACGGAGAGAAGTCATCCTGCGAACTTGGCGAACGAGCTCCTATCCTGTGTGCCCCCAGGAGCGTCGCAGAGTTAAGGCACTCCGTGGTGGAGTATGGCCTCATGGAAGCCACTGCACACCCAACTCCCCCGACGTGAAACACTGGAACTTACCTTGAGGCCTGAGGTCACCTTTCGTTCGGCCGGAGCTGAACATGTGGTGCCGTGGGAGGGGTTCCTAGAAAGGGATCGCCAGCACGGTTTTCGTTTTGAGAGAACACGCAGCCTCGGCCCACAACGACAATCCTGCCGTGCAGAGACGTCGGGCCGCTAGTGCTGTTCAGGCAGCTTTGAAGCCAAGCGCAAGGCGCCTCCAAACGGGGAGAAAGCGTACTCTCCCCTCCGCGTCCCACGTTCAAGCTGAATGACGCAGCATGTTTCTCGGAAGGCTCTGCCGAGCTATCTAGTACGAGGGAGAAGGCGCTTGCCTCTGCTGAGATAGGTTTGACGTGGGGATGGCTGGACAGGCGGAAGAGCATTCCCCAGGCCGTGCAAAGTTTAGGCCTTGGTGATTCCGGATGGTCCCAAGGGTCCAGAGTTGTCCCTGGGAAAGCTGTCCTTTTCCCTCTTTTTCCGGCTGGAAGTACACCTCCGGCATCCGACTGCCGTTCGGAGACGTCCTGGGGGAGACGCCCTGCTTTCACTTTGGACGCACACTGGTGTTTCTCAGAAGAGCCCAAATTCCTCCCTGCGGGTGGGGAGGTTGGCACACTGGCATGGAATGTAAGGCTGTTCAGAACTGCGTACCTTGAGGCCGTGTGAAGGCCGTACGAACGAGAGCTTTCGAGCGAACAGGGCAGCGCTTCGCCATCATCGTTGCACATTCACGGAGCTGAATCAAACGAACGCATTTACTTCCTGTGGCTCAAACACAGCCGAGGAGTTGGAAGGCATACAGTGCCCTTTGACAGTTGTTACAACGAACGTGAGTTCACAGTGTCTCGTGAAATACCTTCCACGGTCGAAGCATTCCGTTAAGGCATGCCCCTCCGCTCCCTCTGGCGCTCCGAGATGTTAATAACGGGGGAAATCTGGACTTTTGCTTGAGGCCGGGGTGGGGCGGGGGGACTCACAGTTCTTCTGCCGGCGAGCTCCAGAGCGCTCCTGCTGAAGCTCCCAGCAAGGAACTGAGAGCAGCAGGCCTCACACGAGTACACTCAGACTTCTTCTGTCACGAGTCAACTCAGACTTCTTATGTGAGGCCTTCCGGCAGCAAAGAGAAGGTGCGCGCGAGGATTGTGCTTCAAGCAGCTCAGGACCCGCCACTGTCTGCCACGGAGGGGAATAAGGTTTGGCCAGGGTCGCCCAGCTTCATACCTGAGCTCATACGGGTATCCTCAGTGGTTTCTGATTACCTCAAGGAAGCACAACGGGAGGAACAGGGCCCTTCCATGGAGGCCCTTTTGGGCACAGGGACCTCTGCGTGGGATCTACTGGGTAAGTATGGCAGTACCTTAGGGAGGCCTCAGGGACCAAGGCTCTCTGGCTCACGCCTAGCTGTGCAAAGAAGTGTGGCAAACGTACGTACTGCTCCTCAGGCTGGGCCCACAGCCTAGCTTTCGCTTCTCTGAGAGTGCTGTCCCGAGTCTCCTCCTGGAGCCAGTCGTCAGCACGGTGCCTTTTGGCACTGCAGTTCTCTTTCAGTCAGGGAGGCCGTGCGACTGGCAAAGGGAGTCTGCGCAGCACTGCCTTCGCGAGGCTCTTTGACGACTGGGGCACTCAACCCAGGCAAGCCAGAGAGCAGTACGTTGCCCTTGCTATGAATGTGAAGAGCTTTCTCCAGGGCCCTGTTGAGGCTAAGGTTCCTCAGAAGCCAGGAGCCGCCGTTCCGGCACGGAGAGAAGTCATCCTGCGAACTTGGCGAACGAGCTCCTATCCTGTGTGCCCCCAGGAGCGTCGCAGAGTTAAGGCACTCCGTGGTGGAGTATGGCCTCATGGAAGCCACTGCACACCCAACTCCCCCGACGTGAAACACTGGAACTTACCTTGAGGCCTGAGGTCACCTTTCGTTCGGCCGGAGCTGAACATGTGGTGCCGTGGGAGGGGTTCCTAGAAAGGGATCGCCAGCACGGTTTTCGTTTTGAGAGAACACGCAGCCTCGGCCCACAACGACAATCCTGCCGTGCAGAGACGTCGGGCCGCTAGTGCTGTTCAGGCAGCTTTGAAGCCAAGCGCAAGGCGCCTCCAAACGGGGAGAAAGCGTACTCTCCCCTCCGCGTCCCACGTTCAAGCTGAATGACGCAGCATGTTTCTCGGAAGGCTGTGCCGAGCTATCTAGTACAAGGGAGAGAGTGCCTGCCTCTGCTGAGAAAGGTTTTGACGTGGGGATTGCTGGACATGAGGAAGAGCGTTCCCCAGGCCGTGCAAAGTTTAGGCTTTGGTGACTCTGGATGGTCCCAAGGGTCCAGAATTGTCCCTGGGAAAGCTGTCCTCTTTTTCTTTCTCCGGCTGGAAGTAAACAGCTGGCAACCGACTGCCGTACGCAGACGTCCTGGGGGAGCCCCCCGGTTTCATTTGGGATGCACGTGGGTGTCTCACAGAAGAGCCCAAATTCCTAATTGGGGGCACACCAGCATGGAATGTAAGGCTGTTTAGAACTGTGTACCCTGAGGCCGTTGGAAGGCCGTACGGACGAGAGCTTTCGAGCGAACAGGGCAGCGCTTCGCCATCATCGTTGCCCGTTCACGGAGCTTAATCAAACGAATGCCTTTACTTCCTGTGGTTCAAACGCAACAGAGGAGTTGGAAGGCATACAGTGCCCTTTGACAGTTGTTACGACGAACGTGAGTGCACAGTGTCTCGTGAAAGAAATCCCTAGCACTGTTGAAGCATCCCGTTAACGCATGCTTCTTCGCTCCTATGGCACTCCGAGGTGGTACTGACGGGGGAAATCTGGACTTTTATTCGAGGCCGGGGGGCTCACAATTCTTTTGTCGGCGAGCTCCAGAGTGCTCTTGCTGAAGCTCCCAGCAAGGACCTGAGAGCAGCAGGCCTCACACGAGTACACTCAGACGGCTTCCATCACGAGTAAACTCAGACCTCTTATGTGAGGCCTTCCGGCAGCAAAGAGAAGGTGGACGCGAGGAGTGTGCTTCAGGCAGCTTAGGACCCGCAACTGTCTCGTCTACCACGGAGGGGAATAAGGTTTGCCCAGGGTCGCCCAGTTTCAAAACTGAGCTCACGTTGTTATCCTCAGTGGTTTCCGATTACCTGAAGGAAACACACGGGAGGAACAGGGCCCTTCCATGGAGGCCCTTTTGGGCACAGGGACCTCTGCGTGGGATCTACTGGGTAAGTATGGCAGTACCTTAGATAGGCCTCAGGGACCAAGGCTGTGGTCTGGCTCATGTCTTAGCTGTGTTAAGTGTGGAAAACGTGCTGGTCCTCAGGCTGGGCCCACAGCCTAGCTTTCGCTTCTCTGAGAGTGCTGTCCCGAGTCTCCTCCTGGAGCCAGTCGTCAGCACGGTGCCTTTTGGCACTGCAGTTCTCTTTCAGTCAGGGAGGCCGTGCGACTGGCAAAGGGAGTCTGCGCAGCACTGCCTTCGCGAGGCTCTTTGACGACTGGGGCACTCAACCCAGGCAAGCCAGAGAGCAGTACGTTGCCCTTGCTATGAATGTGAAGAGCTTTCTCCAGGGCTCTGTTGAGGCTAAGGTTCCTCAGAAGCCAGGAGCCGCCGTTCCGGCACGGAGAGAAGTCATCCTGCGAACTTGGCGAACGAGCTCCTATCCTGTGTGCCCCCAGGAGCGTCGCAGAGTTAAGGCACTCCGTGGTGGAGTATGGCCTCATGGAAGCCACTGCACACCCAACTCCCCCGACGTGAAACACTGGAACTTACCTTGAGGCCTGAGGTCACCTTTCGTTCGGCCGGAGCTGAACATGTGGTGCCGTGGGAGGGGTTCCTAGAAAGGGATCGCCAGCACGGTTTTCGTTTTGAGAGAACACGCAGCCTCGGCCCACAACGACAATCCTGCCGTGCAGAGACGTCGGGCCGCTAGTGCTGTTCAGGCAGCTTTGAAGCCAAGCGCAAGGCGCCTCCAAACGGGGAGAAAGCGTACTCTCCCCTCCGCGTCCCACGTTCAAGCTGAATGACGCAGCATGTTTCTCGGAAGGCTCTGCCGAGCTATCTAGTACGAGGGAGAAGGCGCTTGCCTCTGCTGAGATAGGTTTGACGTGGGGATGGCTGGACAGGCGGAAGAGCATTCCCCAGGCCGTGCAAAGTTTAGGCCTTGGTGATTCCGGATGGTCCCAAGGGTCCAGAGTTGTCCCTGGGAAAGCTGTCCTTTTCCCTCTTTTTCCGGCTGGAAGTACACCTCCGGCATCCGACTGCCGTTCGGAGACGTCCTGGGGGAGACGCCCTGCTTTCACTTTGGACGCACACTGGTGTTTCTCAGAAGAGCCCAAATTCCTCCCTGCGGGTGGGGAGGTTGGCACACTGGCATGGAATGTAAGGCTGTTCAGAACTGCGTACCTTGAGGCCGTGTGAAGGCCGTACGAACGAGAGCTTTCGAGCGAACAGGGCAGCGCTTCGCCATCATCGTTGCACATTCACGGAGCTGAATCAAACGAACGCATTTACTTCCTGTGGCTCAAACACAGCCGAGGAGTTGGAAGGCATACAGTGCCCTTTGACAGTTGTTACAACGAACGTGAGTTCACAGTGTCTCGTGAAATACCTTCCACGGTCGAAGCATTCCGTTAAGGCATGCCCCTCCGCTCCCTCTGGCGCTCCGAGATGTTAATAACGGGGGAAATCTGGACTTTTGCTTGAGGCCGGGGTGGGGCGGGGGGACTCACAGTTCTTCTGCCGGCGAGCTCCAGAGCGCTCCTGCTGAAGCTCCCAGCAAGGAACTGAGAGCAGCAGGCCTCACACGAGTACACTCAGACTTCTTCTGTCACGAGTCAACTCAGACTTCTTATGTGAGGCCTTCCGGCAGCAAAGAGAAGGTGCGCGCGAGGATTGTGCTTCAAGCAGCTCAGGACCCGCCACTGTCTGCCACGGAGGGGAATAAGGTTTGGCCAGGGTCGCCCAGCTTCATACCTGAGCTCATACGGGTATCCTCAGTGGTTTCTGATTACCTCAAGGAAGCACAACGGGAGGAACAGGGCCCTTCCATGGAGGCCCTTTTGGGCACAGGGACCTCTGCGTGGGATCTACTGGGTAAGTATGGCAGTACCTTAGGGAGGCCTCAGGGACCAAGGCTCTCTGGCTCACGCCTAGCTGTGCAAAGAAGTGTGGCAAACGTACGTACTGCTCCTCAGGCTGGGCCCACAGCCTAGCTTTCGCTTCTCTGAGAGTGCTGTCCCGAGTCTCCTCCTGGAGCCAGTCGTCAGCACGGTGCCTTTTGGCACTGCAGTTCTCTTTCAGTCAGGGAGGCCGTGCGACTGGCAAAGGGAGTCTGCGCAGCACTGCCTTCGCGAGGCTCTTTGACGACTGGGGCACTCAACCCAGGCAAGCCAGAGAGCAGTACGTTGCCCTTGCTATGAATGTGAAGAGCTTTCTCCAGGGCCCTGTTGAGGCTAAGGTTCCTCAGAAGCCAGGAGCCGCCGTTCCGGCACGGAGAGAAGTCATCCTGCGAACTTGGCGAACGAGCTCCTATCCTGTGTGCCCCCAGGAGCGTCGCAGAGTTAAGGCACTCCGTGGTGGAGTATGGCCTCATGGAAGCCACTGCACACCCAACTCCCCCGACGTGAAACACTGGAACTTACCTTGAGGCCTGAGGTCACCTTTCGTTCGGCCGGAGCTGAACATGTGGTGCCGTGGGAGGGGTTCCTAGAAAGGGATCGCCAGCACGGTTTTCGTTTTGAGAGAACACGCAGCCTCGGCCCACAACGACAATCCTGCCGTGCAGAGACGTCGGGC
Source organism: Pseudorca crassidens (assembly GCF_039906515.1). Lineage (NCBI taxonomy): Eukaryota > Metazoa > Chordata > Mammalia > Artiodactyla > Delphinidae > Pseudorca > Pseudorca crassidens. Next base: position 112,602 of record NW_027136099.1, read on the forward strand.
CGCTAGTGCTGTTCAGGCAGCTTTGAAGCCAAGCGCAAGGCGCCTCCAAACGGGGAGAAAGCGTACTCTCCCCTCCGCGTCCCACGTTCAAGCTGAATGACGCAGCATGTTTCTCGGAAGGCTGTGCCGAGCTATCTAGTACAAGGGAGAGAGTGCCTGCCTCTGCTGAGAAAGGTTTTGACGTGGGGATTGCTGGACATGAGGAAGAGCGTTCCCCAGGCCGTGCAAAGTTTAGGCTTTGGTGACTCTGGATGGTCCCAAGGGTCCAGAATTGTCCCTGGGAAAGCTGTCCTCTTTTTCTTTCTCCGGCTGGAAGTAAACAGCTGGCAACCGACTGCCGTACGCAGACGTCCTGGGGGAGCCCCCCGGTTTCATTTGGGATGCACGTGGGTGTCTCACAGAAGAGCCCAAATTCCTAATTGGGGGCACACCAGCATGGAATGTAAGGCTGTTTAGAACTGTGTACCCTGAGGCCGTTGGAAGGCCGTACGGACGAGAGCTTTCGAGCGAACAGGGCAGCGCTTCGCCATCATCGTTGCCCGTTCACGGAGCTTAATCAAACGAATGCCTTTACTTCCTGTGGTTCAAACGCAACAGAGGAGTTGGAAGGCATACAGTGCCCTTTGACAGTTGTTACGACGAACGTGAGTGCACAGTGTCTCGTGAAAGAAATCCCTAGCACTGTTGAAGCATCCCGTTAACGCATGCTTCTTCGCTCCTATGGCACTCCGAGGTGGTACTGACGGGGGAAATCTGGACTTTTATTCGAGGCCGGGGGGCTCACAATTCTTTTGTCGGCGAGCTCCAGAGTGCTCTTGCTGAAGCTCCCAGCAAGGACCTGAGAGCAGCAGGCCTCACACGAGTACACTCAGACGGCTTCCATCACGAGTAAACTCAGACCTCTTATGTGAGGCCTTCCGGCAGCAAAGAGAAGGTGGACGCGAGGAGTGTGCTTCAGGCAGCTTAGGACCCGCAACTGTCTCGTCTACCACGGAGGGGAATAAGGTTTGCCCAGGGTCGCCCAGTTTCAAAACTGAGCTCACGTTGTTATCCTCAGTGGTTTCCGATTACCTGAAGGAAACACACGGGAGGAACAGGGCCCTTCCATGGAGGCCCTTTTGGGCACAGGGACCTCTGCGTGGGATCTACTGGGTAAGTATGGCAGTACCTTAGATAGGCCTCAGGGACCAAGGCTGTGGTCTGGCTCATGTCTTAGCTGTGTTAAGTGTGGAAAACGTGCTGGTCCTCAGGCTGGGCCCACAGCCTAGCTTTCGCTTCTCTGAGAGTGCTGTCCCGAGTCTCCTCCTGGAGCCAGTCGTCAGCACGGTGCCTTTTGGCACTGCAGTTCTCTTTCAGTCAGGGAGGCCGTGCGACTGGCAAAGGGAGTCTGCGCAGCACTGCCTTCGCGAGGCTCTTTGACGACTGGGGCACTCAACCCAGGCAAGCCAGAGAGCAGTACGTTGCCCTTGCTATGAATGTGAAGAGCTTTCTCCAGGGCTCTGTTGAGGCTAAGGTTCCTCAGAAGCCAGGAGCCGCCGTTCCGGCACGGAGAGAAGTCATCCTGCGAACTTGGCGAACGAGCTCCTATCCTGTGTGCCCCCAGGAGCGTCGCAGAGTTAAGGCACTCCGTGGTGGAGTATGGCCTCATGGAAGCCACTGCACACCCAACTCCCCCGACGTGAAACACTGGAACTTACCTTGAGGCCTGAGGTCACCTTTCGTTCGGCCGGAGCTGAACATGTGGTGCCGTGGGAGGGGTTCCTAGAAAGGGATCGCCAGCACGGTTTTCGTTTTGAGAGAACACGCAGCCTCGGCCCACAACGACAATCCTGCCGTGCAGAGACGTCGGGCCGCTAGTGCTGTTCAGGCAGCTTTGAAGCCAAGCGCAAGGCGCCTCCAAACGGGGAGAAAGCGTACTCTCCCCTCCGCGTCCCACGTTCAAGCTGAATGACGCAGCATGTTTCTCGGAAGGCTCTGCCGAGCTATCTAGTACGAGGGAGAAGGCGCTTGCCTCTGCTGAGATAGGTTTGACGTGGGGATGGCTGGACAGGCGGAAGAGCATTCCCCAGGCCGTGCAAAGTTTAGGCCTTGGTGATTCCGGATGGTCCCAAGGGTCCAGAGTTGTCCCTGGGAAAGCTGTCCTTTTCCCTCTTTTTCCGGCTGGAAGTACACCTCCGGCATCCGACTGCCGTTCGGAGACGTCCTGGGGGAGACGCCCTGCTTTCACTTTGGACGCACACTGGTGTTTCTCAGAAGAGCCCAAATTCCTCCCTGCGGGTGGGGAGGTTGGCACACTGGCATGGAATGTAAGGCTGTTCAGAACTGCGTACCTTGAGGCCGTGTGAAGGCCGTACGAACGAGAGCTTTCGAGCGAACAGGGCAGCGCTTCGCCATCATCGTTGCACATTCACGGAGCTGAATCAAACGAACGCATTTACTTCCTGTGGCTCAAACACAGCCGAGGAGTTGGAAGGCATACAGTGCCCTTTGACAGTTGTTACAACGAACGTGAGTTCACAGTGTCTCGTGAAATACCTTCCACGGTCGAAGCATTCCGTTAAGGCATGCCCCTCCGCTCCCTCTGGCGCTCCGAGATGTTAATAACGGGGGAAATCTGGACTTTTGCTTGAGGCCGGGGTGGGGCGGGGGGACTCACAGTTCTTCTGCCGGCGAGCTCCAGAGCGCTCCTGCTGAAGCTCCCAGCAAGGAACTGAGAGCAGCAGGCCTCACACGAGTACACTCAGACTTCTTCTGTCACGAGTCAACTCAGACTTCTTATGTGAGGCCTTCCGGCAGCAAAGAGAAGGTGCGCGCGAGGATTGTGCTTCAAGCAGCTCAGGACCCGCCACTGTCTGCCACGGAGGGGAATAAGGTTTGGCCAGGGTCGCCCAGCTTCATACCTGAGCTCATACGGGTATCCTCAGTGGTTTCTGATTACCTCAAGGAAGCACAACGGGAGGAACAGGGCCCTTCCATGGAGGCCCTTTTGGGCACAGGGACCTCTGCGTGGGATCTACTGGGTAAGTATGGCAGTACCTTAGGGAGGCCTCAGGGACCAAGGCTCTCTGGCTCACGCCTAGCTGTGCAAAGAAGTGTGGCAAACGTACGTACTGCTCCTCAGGCTGGGCCCACAGCCTAGCTTTCGCTTCTCTGAGAGTGCTGTCCCGAGTCTCCTCCTGGAGCCAGTCGTCAGCACGGTGCCTTTTGGCACTGCAGTTCTCTTTCAGTCAGGGAGGCCGTGCGACTGGCAAAGGGAGTCTGCGCAGCACTGCCTTCGCGAGGCTCTTTGACGACTGGGGCACTCAACCCAGGCAAGCCAGAGAGCAGTACGTTGCCCTTGCTATGAATGTGAAGAGCTTTCTCCAGGGCCCTGTTGAGGCTAAGGTTCCTCAGAAGCCAGGAGCCGCCGTTCCGGCACGGAGAGAAGTCATCCTGCGAACTTGGCGAACGAGCTCCTATCCTGTGTGCCCCCAGGAGCGTCGCAGAGTTAAGGCACTCCGTGGTGGAGTATGGCCTCATGGAAGCCACTGCACACCCAACTCCCCCGACGTGAAACACTGGAACTTACCTTGAGGCCTGAGGTCACCTTTCGTTCGGCCGGAGCTGAACATGTGGTGCCGTGGGAGGGGTTCCTAGAAAGGGATCGCCAGCACGGTTTTCGTTTTGAGAGAACACGCAGCCTCGGCCCACAACGACAATCCTGCCGTGCAGAGACGTCGGGCCGCTAGTGCTGTTCAGGCAGCTTTGAAGCCAAGCGCAAGGCGCCTCCAAACGGGGAGAAAGCGTACTCTCCCCTCCGCGTCCCACGTTCAAGCTGAATGACGCAGCATGTTTCTCGGAAGGCTGTGCCGAGCTATCTAGTACAAGGGAGAGAGTGCCTGCCTCTGCTGAGAAAGGTTTTGACGTGGGGATTGCTGGACATGAGGAAGAGCGTTCCCCAGGCCGTGCAAAGTTTAGGCTTTGGTGACTCTGGATGGTCCCAAGGGTCCAGAATTGTCCCTGGGAAAGCTGTCCTCTTTTTCTTTCTCCGGCTGGAAGTAAACAGCTGGCAACCGACTGCCGTACGCAGACGTCCTGGGGGAGCCCCCCGGTTTCATTTGGGATGCACGTGGGTGTCTCACAGAAGAGCCCAAATTCCTAATTGGGGGCACACCAGCATGGAATGTAAGGCTGTTTAGAACTGTGTACCCTGAGGCCGTTGGAAGGCCGTACGGACGAGAGCTTTCGAGCGAACAGGGCAGCGCTTCGCCATCATCGTTGCCCGTTCACGGAGCTTAATCAAACGAATGCCTTTACTTCCTGTGGTTCAAACGCAACAGAGGAGTTGGAAGGCATACAGTGCCCTTTGACAGTTGTTACGACGAACGTGAGTGCACAGTGTCTCGTGAAAGAAATCCCTAGCACTGTTGAAGCATCCCGTTAACGCATGCTTCTTCGCTCCTATGGCACTCCGAGGTGGTACTGACGGGGGAAATCTGGACTTTTATTCGAGGCCGGGGGGCTCACAATTCTTTTGTCGGCGAGCTCCAGAGTGCTCTTGCTGAAGCTCCCAGCAAGGACCTGAGAGCAGCAGGCCTCACACGAGTACACTCAGACGGCTTCCATCACGAGTAAACTCAGACCTCTTATGTGAGGCCTTCCGGCAGCAAAGAGAAGGTGGACGCGAGGAGTGTGCTTCAGGCAGCTTAGGACCCGCAACTGTCTCGTCTACCACGGAGGGGAATAAGGTTTGCCCAGGGTCGCCCAGTTTCAAAACTGAGCTCACGTTGTTATCCTCAGTGGTTTCCGATTACCTGAAGGAAACACACGGGAGGAACAGGGCCCTTCCATGGAGGCCCTTTTGGGCACAGGGACCTCTGCGTGGGATCTACTGGGTAAGTATGGCAGTACCTTAGATAGGCCTCAGGGACCAAGGCTGTGGTCTGGCTCATGTCTTAGCTGTGTTAAGTGTGGAAAACGTGCTGGTCCTCAGGCTGGGCCCACAGCCTAGCTTTCGCTTCTCTGAGAGTGCTGTCCCGAGTCTCCTCCTGGAGCCAGTCGTCAGCACGGTGCCTTTTGGCACTGCAGTTCTCTTTCAGTCAGGGAGGCCGTGCGACTGGCAAAGGGAGTCTGCGCAGCACTGCCTTCGCGAGGCTCTTTGACGACTGGGGCACTCAACCCAGGCAAGCCAGAGAGCAGTACGTTGCCCTTGCTATGAATGTGAAGAGCTTTCTCCAGGGCTCTGTTGAGGCTAAGGTTCCTCAGAAGCCAGGAGCCGCCGTTCCGGCACGGAGAGAAGTCATCCTGCGAACTTGGCGAACGAGCTCCTATCCTGTGTGCCCCCAGGAGCGTCGCAGAGTTAAGGCACTCCGTGGTGGAGTATGGCCTCATGGAAGCCACTGCACACCCAACTCCCCCGACGTGAAACACTGGAACTTACCTTGAGGCCTGAGGTCACCTTTCGTTCGGCCGGAGCTGAACATGTGGTGCCGTGGGAGGGGTTCCTAGAAAGGGATCGCCAGCACGGTTTTCGTTTTGAGAGAACACGCAGCCTCGGCCCACAACGACAATCCTGCCGTGCAGAGACGTCGGGCCGCTAGTGCTGTTCAGGCAGCTTTGAAGCCAAGCGCAAGGCGCCTCCAAACGGGGAGAAAGCGTACTCTCCCCTCCGCGTCCCACGTTCAAGCTGAATGACGCAGCATGTTTCTCGGAAGGCTCTGCCGAGCTATCTAGTACGAGGGAGAAGGCGCTTGCCTCTGCTGAGATAGGTTTGACGTGGGGATGGCTGGACAGGCGGAAGAGCATTCCCCAGGCCGTGCAAAGTTTAGGCCTTGGTGATTCCGGATGGTCCCAAGGGTCCAGAGTTGTCCCTGGGAAAGCTGTCCTTTTCCCTCTTTTTCCGGCTGGAAGTACACCTCCGGCATCCGACTGCCGTTCGGAGACGTCCTGGGGGAGACGCCCTGCTTTCACTTTGGACGCACACTGGTGTTTCTCAGAAGAGCCCAAATTCCTCCCTGCGGGTGGGGAGGTTGGCACACTGGCATGGAATGTAAGGCTGTTCAGAACTGCGTACCTTGAGGCCGTGTGAAGGCCGTACGAACGAGAGCTTTCGAGCGAACAGGGCAGCGCTTCGCCATCATCGTTGCACATTCACGGAGCTGAATCAAACGAACGCATTTACTTCCTGTGGCTCAAACACAGCCGAGGAGTTGGAAGGCATACAGTGCCCTTTGACAGTTGTTACAACGAACGTGAGTTCACAGTGTCTCGTGAAATACCTTCCACGGTCGAAGCATTCCGTTAAGGCATGCCCCTCCGCTCCCTCTGGCGCTCCGAGATGTTAATAACGGGGGAAATCTGGACTTTTGCTTGAGGCCGGGGTGGGGCGGGGGGACTCACAGTTCTTCTGCCGGCGAGCTCCAGAGCGCTCCTGCTGAAGCTCCCAGCAAGGAACTGAGAGCAGCAGGCCTCACACGAGTACACTCAGACTTCTTCTGTCACGAGTCAACTCAGACTTCTTATGTGAGGCCTTCCGGCAGCAAAGAGAAGGTGCGCGCGAGGATTGTGCTTCAAGCAGCTCAGGACCCGCCACTGTCTGCCACGGAGGGGAATAAGGTTTGGCCAGGGTCGCCCAGCTTCATACCTGAGCTCATACGGGTATCCTCAGTGGTTTCTGATTACCTCAAGGAAGCACAACGGGAGGAACAGGGCCCTTCCATGGAGGCCCTTTTGGGCACAGGGACCTCTGCGTGGGATCTACTGGGTAAGTATGGCAGTACCTTAGGGAGGCCTCAGGGACCAAGGCTCTCTGGCTCACGCCTAGCTGTGCAAAGAAGTGTGGCAAACGTACGTACTGCTCCTCAGGCTGGGCCCACAGCCTAGCTTTCGCTTCTCTGAGAGTGCTGTCCCGAGTCTCCTCCTGGAGCCAGTCGTCAGCACGGTGCCTTTTGGCACTGCAGTTCTCTTTCAGTCAGGGAGGCCGTGCGACTGGCAAAGGGAGTCTGCGCAGCACTGCCTTCGCGAGGCTCTTTGACGACTGGGGCACTCAACCCAGGCAAGCCAGAGAGCAGTACGTTGCCCTTGCTATGAATGTGAAGAGCTTTCTCCAGGGCCCTGTTGAGGCTAAGGTTCCTCAGAAGCCAGGAGCCGCCGTTCCGGCACGGAGAGAAGTCATCCTGCGAACTTGGCGAACGAGCTCCTATCCTGTGTGCCCCCAGGAGCGTCGCAGAGTTAAGGCACTCCGTGGTGGAGTATGGCCTCATGGAAGCCACTGCACACCCAACTCCCCCGACGTGAAACACTGGAACTTACCTTGAGGCCTGAGGTCACCTTTCGTTCGGCCGGAGCTGAACATGTGGTGCCGTGGGAGGGGTTCCTAGAAAGGGATCGCCAGCACGGTTTTCGTTTTGAGAGAACACGCAGCCTCGGCCCACAACGACAATCCTGCCGTGCAGAGACGTCGGGCCGCTAGTGCTGTTCAGGCAGCTTTGAAGCCAAGCGCAAGGCGCCTCCAAACGGGGAGAAAGCGTACTCTCCCCTCCGCGTCCCACGTTCAAGCTGAATGACGCAGCATGTTTCTCGGAAGGCTGTGCCGAGCTATCTAGTACAAGGGAGAGAGTGCCTGCCTCTGCTGAGAAAGGTTTTGACGTGGGGATTGCTGGACATGAGGAAGAGCGTTCCCCAGGCCGTGCAAAGTTTAGGCTTTGGTGACTCTGGATGGTCCCAAGGGTCCAGAATTGTCCCTGGGAAAGCTGTCCTCTTTTTCTTTCTCCGGCTGGAAGTAAACAGCTGGCAACCGACTGCCGTACGCAGACGTCCTGGGGGAGCCCCCCGGTTTCATTTGGGATGCACGTGGGTGTCTCACAGAAGAGCCCAAATTCCTAATTGGGGGCACACCAGCATGGAATGTAAGGCTGTTTAGAACTGTGTACCCTGAGGCCGTTGGAAGGCCGTACGGACGAGAGCTTTCGAGCGAACAGGGCAGCGCTTCGCCATCATCGTTGCCCGTTCACGGAGCTTAATCAAACGAATGCCTTTACTTCCTGTGGTTCAAACGCACCAGAGGAGTTGGAAGGCATACAGTGCCCTTTGACAGTTGTTACGACGAACGTGAGTGCACAGTGTCTCGTGAAAGAAATCCCTAGCACTGTTGAAGCATCCTGTTAACGCATGCTTCTTCGCTCCTATGGCACTCCGAGGTGGTACTGACGGGGGAAATCTGGACTTTTATTCGAGGCCGGGGGGCTCACAATTCTTTTGTCGGCGAGCTCCAGAGTGCTCTTGCTGAAGCTCCCAGCAAGGACCTGAGAGCAGCAGGCCTCACACGAGTACACTCAGACGGCTTCCATCACGAGTAAACTCAGACCTCTTATGTGAGGCCTTCCGGCAGCAAAGAGAAGGTGCGCGCGAGGAGTGTGCTTCAGGCAGCTTAGGACCCGCAACTGTCTCGTCTACCACGGAGGGGAATAAGGTTTGCCCAGGGTCGCCCAGTTTCAAAACTGAGCTCACGTTGTTATCCTCAGTGGTTTCCGATTACCTGAAGGAAACACACGGGAGGAACAGGGCCCTTCCATGGAGGCCCTTTTGGGCACAGGGACCTCTGCGTGGGATCTACTGGGTAAGTATGGCAGTACCTTAGATAGGCCTCAGGGACAAAGGCTGTGGTCTGGCTCATGTCTTAGCTGTGTTAAGTGTGGAAAACGTGCTGGTCCTCAGGCTGGGCCCACAGCCCAGCTTTCGCTTCTCTGAGAGTGCTGTCCCGAGTCTCCTCCTGGAGCCAGTCGTCAGCACGGTGCCTTTTGGCACTGCAGTTCTCTTTCAGTCAGGGAGGCCGTGCGACTGGCAAAGGGAGTCTGCGCAGCACTGCCTTCGCGAGGCTCTTTGACGACTGGGGCACTCAACCCAGGCAAGCCAGAGAGCAGTACGTTGCCCTTGCTATGAATGTGAAGAGCTTTCTCCAGGGCTCTGTTGAGGCTAAGGTTCCTCAGAAGCCAGGAGCCGCCGTTCCGGCACGGAGAGAAGTCATCCTGCGAACTTGGCGAACGAGCTCCTATCCTGTGTGCCCCCAGGAGCGTCGCAGAGTTAAGGCACTCCGTGGTGGAGTATGGCCTCATGGAAGCCACTGCACACCCAACTCCCCCGACGTGAAACACTGGAACTTACCTTGAGGCCTGAGGTCACCTTTCGTTCGGCCGGAGCTGAACATGTGGTGCCGTGGGAGGGGTTCCTAGAAAGGGATCGCCAGCACGGTTTTCGTGTTGAGAGAACACGCAGCCTCGGCCCACAACGACAATCCTGCCGTGCAGAGACGTCGGGCCGCTAGTGCTGTTCAGGCAGCTTTGAAGCCAAGCGCAAGGCGCCTCCAAACGGGGAGAAAGCGTACTCTCCCCTCCGCGTCCCACGTTCAAGCTGAATGACGCAGCATGTTTCTCGGAAGGCTCTGCCGAGCTATCTAGTACGAGGGAGAAGGCGCTTGCCTCTGCTGAGAAAGGTTTTGACGTGGGGATGGCTGGACAGGCGGAAGAGCGTTCCCCAGGCCGTGCAAAGTTTAGGCCTTGGTGATTCCGGATGGTCCCAAGGGTCCAGAGTTGTCCCTGGGAAAGCTGTCCTTTTCCCTCTTTTTCCGGCTGGAAGTACACCTCCGGCATCCGACTGCCGTTCGGAGACGTCCTGGGGGAGACGCCCTGCTTTCACTTTGGACGCACACTGGTGTTTCTCAGAAGAGCCCAAATTCCTCCCTGCGGGTGGGGAGGTTGGCACACTGGCATGGAATGTAAGGCTGTTCAGAACTGCGTACCTTGAGGCCGTGTGAAGGCCGTACGAACGAGAGCTTTCGAGCGAACAGGGCAGCGCTTCGCCATCATCGTTGCACATTCACGGAGCTGAATCAAACGAACGCATTTACTTCCTGTGGCTCAAACACAGCCGAGGAGTTGGAAGGCATACAGTGCCCTTTGACAGTTGTTACAACGAACGTGAGTTCACAGTGTCTCGTGAAATACCTTCCACGGTCGAAGCATTCCGTTAAGGCATGCCCCTCCGCTCCCTCTGGCGCTCCGAGGTGTTACTAACGGGGGAAATCTGGACTTTTGCTTGAGGCCGGGGTGGGGCGGGGGGACTCACAATTCTTCTGCCGGCGAGCTCCAGAGCGCTCCTTCTGAAGCTCCCAGCAAGGAACTGAGAGCAGCAGGCCTCACACGAGTACACTCAGACTTCTTCTGTCACGAGTCAACTCAGACTTCTTATGTGAGGCCTTCCGGCAGCAAAGAGAAGGTGCGCGCGAGGAGTGTGCATAAGGCAGCTTAGGACCCGCAACTGTCTCGTCTACCACGGAGGGGAATAAGGTTTGACCAGGGTCGCCCAGTTTCAAAGCTGAGCTCACGTTGTTATCCTCAGTGGTTTCCGATTACCTGAAGGAAACACACGGGAGGAACAGGGCCCTTCCATGGAGGCCCTTTTGGGCACAGGGACCTCTGCGTGGGATCTACTGGGTAAGTATGGCAGTACCTTAGGGAGGCCTCAGAGACCAAGGCTCTCTGGCTCACGCCTAGCTGTGCAAAGAAGTGTGGCAAACGTACGTACTGCTCCTCAGGCTGGGCCCACAGCCTAGCTTTCGCTTCTCTGAGAGTGCTGTCCCGAGTCTCCTCCTGGAGCCAGTCGTCAGCACGGTGCCTTTTGGCACTGCAGTTCTCTTTCAGTCAGGGAGGCCGTGCGACTGGCAAAGGGAGTCTGCGCAGCACTGCCTTCGCGAGGCTCTTTGACGACTGGGGCACTCAACCCAGGCAAGCCAGAGAGCAGTACGTTGCCCTTGCTATGAATGTGAAGAGCTTTCTCCAGGGCCCTGTTGAGGCTAAGGTTCCTCAGAAGCCAGGAGCCGCCGTTCCGGCACGGAGAGAAGTCATCCTGCGAACTTGGCGAACGAGCTCCTATCCTGTGTGCCCCCAGGAGCGTCGCAGAGTTAAGGCACTCCGTGGTGGAGTATGGCCTCATGGAAGCCACTGCACACCCAACTCCCCCGACGTGAAACACTGGAACTTACCTTGAGGCCTGAGGTCACCTTTCGTTCGGCCGGAGCTGAACATGTGGTGCCGTGGGAGGGGTTCCTAGAAAGGGATCGCCAGCACGGTTTTCGTTTTGAGAGAACACGCAGCCTCGGCCCACAACGACAATCCTGCCGTGCAGAGACGTCGGGCCGCTAGTGCTGTTCAGGCAGCTTTGAAGCCAAGCGCAAGGCGCCTCCAAACGGGGAGAAAGCGTACTCTCCCCTCCGCGTCCCACGTTCAAGCTGAATGACGCAGCATGTTTCTCGGAAGGCTGTGCCGAGCTATCTAGTACAAGGGAGAGAGTGCCTGCCTCTGCTGAGAAAGGTTTTGACGTGGGGATTGCTGGACATGAGGAAGAGCGTTCCCCAGGCCGTGCAAAGTTTAGGCTTTGGTGACTCTGGATGGTCCCAAGGGTCCAGAATTGTCCCTGGGAAAGCTGTCCTCTTTTTCTTTCTCCGGCTGGAAGTAAACAGCTGGCAACCGACTGCCGTACGCAGACGTCCTGGGGGAGCCCCCCGGTTTCATTTGGGATGCACGTGGGTGTCTCACAGAAGAGCCCAAATTCCTAATTGGGGGCACACCAGCATGGAATGTAAGGCTGTTTAGAACTGTGTACCCTGAGGCCGTTGGAAGGCCGTACGGACGAGAGCTTTCGAGCGAACAGGGCAGCGCTTCGCCATCATCGTTGCCCGTTCACGGAGCTTAATCAAACGAATGCCTTTACTTCCTGTGGTTCAAACGCAACAGAGGAGTTGGAAGGCATACAGTGCCCTTTGACAGTTGTTACGACGAACGTGAGTGCACAGTGTCTCGTGAAAGAAATCCCTAGCACTGTTGAAGCATCCCGTTAACGCATGCTTCTTCGCTCCTATGGCACTCCGAGGTGGTACTGACGGGGGAAATCTGGACTTTTATTCGAGGCCGGGGGGCTCACAATTCTTTTGTCGGCGAGCTCCAGAGTGCTCTTGCTGAAGCTCCCAGCAAGGACCTGAGAGCAGCAGGCCTCACACGAGTACACTCAGACGGCTTCCATCACGAGTAAACTCAGACCTCTTATGTGAGGCCTTCCGGCAGCAAAGAGAAGGTGGACGCGAGGAGTGTGCTTCAGGCAGCTTAGGACCCGCAACTGTCTCGTCTACCACGGAGGGGAATAAGGTTTGCCCAGGGTCGCCCAGTTTCAAAACTGAGCTCACGTTGTTATCCTCAGTGGTTTCCGATTACCTGAAGGAAACACACGGGAGGAACAGGGCCCTTCCATGGAGGCCCTTTTGGGCACAGGGACCTCTGCGTGGGATCTACTGGGTAAGTATGGCAGTACCTTAGATAGGCCTCAGGGACCAAGGCTGTGGTCTGGCTCATGTCTTAGCTGTGTTAAGTGTGGAAAACGTGCTGGTCCTCAGGCTGGGCCCACAGCCTAGCTTTCGCTTCTCTGAGAGTGCTGTCCCGAGTCTCCTCCTGGAGCCAGTCGTCAGCACGGTGCCTTTTGGCACTGCAGTTCTCTTTCAGTCAGGGAGGCCGTGCGACTGGCAAAGGGAGTCTGCGCAGCACTGCCTTCGCGAGGCTCTTTGACGACTGGGGCACTCAACCCAGGCAAGCCAGAGAGCAGTACGTTGCCCTTGCTATGAATGTGAAGAGCTTTCTCCAGGGCTCTGTTGAGGCTAAGGTTCCTCAGAAGCCAGGAGCCGCCGTTCCGGCACGGAGAGAAGTCATCCTGCGAACTTGGCGAACGAGCTCCTATCCTGTGTGCCCCCAGGAGCGTCGCAGAGTTAAGGCACTCCGTGGTGGAGTATGGCCTCATGGAAGCCACTGCACACCCAACTCCCCCGACGTGAAACACTGGAACTTACCTTGAGGCCTGAGGTCACCTTTCGTTCGGCCGGAGCTGAACATGTGGTGCCGTGGGAGGGGTTCCTAGAAAGGGATCGCCAGCACGGTTTTCGTTTTGAGAGAACACGCAGCCTCGGCCCACAACGACAATCCTGCCGTGCAGAGACGTCGGGCCGCTAGTGCTGTTCAGGCAGCTTTGAAGCCAAGCGCAAGGCGCCTCCAAACGGGGAGAAAGCGTACTCTCCCCTCCGCGTCCCACGTTCAAGCTGAATGACGCAGCATGTTTCTCGGAAGGCTCTGCCGAGCTATCTAGTACGAGGGAGAAGGCGCTTGCCTCTGCTGAGATAGGTTTGACGTGGGGATGGCTGGACAGGCGGAAGAGCATTCCCCAGGCCGTGCAAAGTTTAGGCCTTGGTGATTCCGGATGGTCCCAAGGGTCCAGAGTTGTCCCTGGGAAAGCTGTCCTTTTCCCTCTTTTTCCGGCTGGAAGTACACCTCCGGCATCCGACTGCCGTTCGGAGACGTCCTGGGGGAGACGCCCTGCTTTCACTTTGGACGCACACTGGTGTTTCTCAGAAGAGCCCAAATTCCTCCCTGCGGGTGGGGAGGTTGGCACACTGGCATGGAATGTAAGGCTGTTCAGAACTGCGTACCTTGAGGCCGTGTGAAGGCCGTACGAACGAGAGCTTTCGAGCGAACAGGGCAGCGCTTCGCCATCATCGTTGCACATTCACGGAGCTGAATCAAACGAACGCATTTACTTCCTGTGGCTCAAACACAGCCGAGGAGTTGGAAGGCATACAGTGCCCTTTGACAGTTGTTACAACGAACGTGAGTTCACAGTGTCTCGTGAAATACCTTCCACGGTCGAAGCATTCCGTTAAGGCATGCCCCTCCGCTCCCTCTGGCGCTCCGAGATGTTAATAACGGGGGAAATCTGGACTTTTGCTTGAGGCCGGGGTGGGGCGGGGGGACTCACAGTTCTTCTGCCGGCGAGCTCCAGAGCGCTCCTGCTGAAGCTCCCAGCAAGGAACTGAGAGCAGCAGGCCTCACACGAGTACACTCAGACTTCTTCTGTCACGAGTCAACTCAGACTTCTTATGTGAGGCCTTCCGGCAGCAAAGAGAAGGTGCGCGCGAGGATTGTGCTTCAAGCAGCTCAGGACCCGCCACTGTCTGCCACGGAGGGGAATAAGGTTTGGCCAGGGTCGCCCAGCTTCATACCTGAGCTCATACGGGTATCCTCAGTGGTTTCTGATTACCTCAAGGAAGCACAACGGGAGGAACAGGGCCCTTCCATGGAGGCCCTTTTGGGCACAGGGACCTCTGCGTGGGATCTACTGGGTAAGTATGGCAGTACCTTAGGGAGGCCTCAGGGACCAAGGCTCTCTGGCTCACGCCTAGCTGTGCAAAGAAGTGTGGCAAACGTACGTACTGCTCCTCAGGCTGGGCCCACAGCCTAGCTTTCGCTTCTCTGAGAGTGCTGTCCCGAGTCTCCTCCTGGAGCCAGTCGTCAGCACGGTGCCTTTTGGCACTGCAGTTCTCTTTCAGTCAGGGAGGCCGTGCGACTGGCAAAGGGAGTCTGCGCAGCACTGCCTTCGCGAGGCTCTTTGACGACTGGGGCACTCAACCCAGGCAAGCCAGAGAGCAGTACGTTGCCCTTGCTATGAATGTGAAGAGCTTTCTCCAGGGCCCTGTTGAGGCTAAGGTTCCTCAGAAGCCAGGAGCCGCCGTTCCGGCACGGAGAGAAGTCATCCTGCGAACTTGGCGAACGAGCTCCTATCCTGTGTGCCCCCAGGAGCGTCGCAGAGTTAAGGCACTCCGTGGTGGAGTATGGCCTCATGGAAGCCACTGCACACCCAACTCCCCCGACGTGAAACACTGGAACTTACCTTGAGGCCTGAGGTCACCTTTCGTTCGGCCGGAGCTGAACATGTGGTGCCGTGGGAGGGGTTCCTAGAAAGGGATCGCCAGCACGGTTTTCGTTTTGAGAGAACACGCAGCCTCGGCCCACAACGACAATCCTGCCGTGCAGAGACGTCGGGCCGCTAGTGCTGTTCAGGCAGCTTTGAAGCCAAGCGCAAGGCGCCTCCAAACGGGGAGAAAGCGTACTCTCCCCTCCGCGTCCCACGTTCAAGCTGAATGACGCAGCATGTTTCTCGGAAGGCTGTGCCGAGCTATCTAGTACAAGGGAGAGAGTGCCTGCCTCTGCTGAGAAAGGTTTTGACGTGGGGATTGCTGGACATGAGGAAGAGCGTTCCCCAGGCCGTGCAAAGTTTAGGCTTTGGTGACTCTGGATGGTCCCAAGGGTCCAGAATTGTCCCTGGGAAAGCTGTCCTCTTTTTCTTTCTCCGGCTGGAAGTAAACAGCTGGCAACCGACTGCCGTACGCAGACGTCCTGGGGGAGCCCCCCGGTTTCATTTGGGATGCACGTGGGTGTCTCACAGAAGAGCCCAAATTCCTAATTGGGGGCACACCAGCATGGAATGTAAGGCTGTTTAGAACTGTGTACCCTGAGGCCGTTGGAAGGCCGTACGGACGAGAGCTTTCGAGCGAACAGGGCAGCGCTTCGCCATCATCGTTGCCCGTTCACGGAGCTTAATCAAACGAATGCCTTTACTTCCTGTGGTTCAAACGCACCAGAGGAGTTGGAAGGCATACAGTGCCCTTTGACAGTTGTTACGACGAACGTGAGTGCACAGTGTCTCGTGAAAGAAATCCCTAGCACTGTTGAAGCATCCTGTTAACGCATGCTTCTTCGCTCCTATGGCACTCCGAGGTGGTACTGACGGGGGAAATCTGGACTTTTATTCGAGGCCGGGGGGCTCACAATTCTTTTGTCGGCGAGCTCCAGAGTGCTCTTGCTGAAGCTCCCAGCAAGGACCTGAGAGCAGCAGGCCTCACACGAGTACACTCAGACGGCTTCCATCACGAGTAAACTCAGACCTCTTATGTGAGGCCTTCCGGCAGCAAAGAGAAGGTGGACGCGAGGAGTGTGCTTCAGGCAGCTTAGGACCCGCAACTGTCTCGTCTACCACGGAGGGGAATAAGGTTTGCCCAGGGTCGCCCAGTTTCAAAACTGAGCTCACGTTGTTATCCTCAGTGGTTTCCGATTACCTGAAGGAAACACACGGGAGGAACAGGGCCCTTCCATGGAGGCCCTTTTGGGCACAGGGACCTCTGCGTGGGATCTACTGGGTAAGTATGGCAGTACCTTAGATAGGCCTCAGGGACCAAGGCTGTGGTCTGGCTCATGTCTTAGCTGTGTTAAGTGTGGAAAACGTGCTGGTCCTCAGGCTGGGCCCACAGCCTAGCTTTCGCTTCTCTGAGAGTGCTGTCCCGAGTCTCCTCCTGGAGCCAGTCGTCAGCACGGTGCCTTTTGGCACTGCAGTTCTCTTTCAGTCAGGGAGGCCGTGCGACTGGCAAAGGGAGTCTGCGCAGCACTGCCTTCGCGAGGCTCTTTGACGACTGGGGCACTCAACCCAGGCAAGCCAGAGAGCAGTACGTTGCCCTTGCTATGAATGTGAAGAGCTTTCTCCAGGGCTCTGTTGAGGCTAAGGTTCCTCAGAAGCCAGGAGCCGCCGTTCCGGCACGGAGAGAAGTCATCCTGCGAACTTGGCGAACGAGCTCCTATCCTGTGTGCCCCCAGGAGCGTCGCAGAGTTAAGGCACTCCGTGGTGGAGTATGGCCTCATGGAAGCCACTGCACACCCAACTCCCCCGACGTGAAACACTGGAACTTACCTTGAGGCCTGAGGTCACCTTTCGTTCGGCCGGAGCTGAACATGTGGTGCCGTGGGAGGGGTTCCTAGAAAGGGATCGCCAGCACGGTTTTCGTTTTGAGAGAACACGCAGCCTCGGCCCACAACGACAATCCTGCCGTGCAGAGACGTCGGGCCGCTAGTGCTGTTCAGGCAGCTTTGAAGCCAAGCGCAAGGCGCCTCCAAACGGGGAGAAAGCGTACTCTCCCCTCCGCGTCCCACGTTCAAGCTGAATGACGCAGCATGTTTCTCGGAAGGCTCTGCCGAGCTATCTAGTACGAGGGAGAAGGCGCTTGCCTCTGCTGAGATAGGTTTGACGTGGGGATGGCTGGACAGGCGGAAGAGCATTCCCCAGGCCGTGCAAAGTTTAGGCCTTGGTGATTCCGGATGGTCCCAAGGGTCCAGAGTTGTCCCTGGGAAAGCTGTCCTTTTCCCTCTTTTTCCGGCTGGAAGTACACCTCCGGCATCCGACTGCCGTTCGGAGACGTCCTGGGGGAGACGCCCTGCTTTCACTTTGGACGCACACTGGTGTTTCTCAGAAGAGCCCAAATTCCTCCCTGCGGGTGGGGAGGTTGGCACACTGGCATGGAATGTAAGGCTGTTCAGAACTGCGTACCTTGAGGCCGTGTGAAGGCCGTACGAACGAGAGCTTTCGAGCGAACAGGGCAGCGCTTCGCCATCATCGTTGCACATTCACGGAGCTGAATCAAACGAACGCATTTACTTCCTGTGGCTCAAACACAGCCGAGGAGTTGGAAGGCATACAGTGCCCTTTGACAGTTGTTACAACGAACGTGAGTTCACAGTGTCTCGTGAAATACCTTCCACGGTCGAAGCATTCCGTTAAGGCATGCCCCTCCGCTCCCTCTGGCGCTCCGAGATGTTAATAACGGGGGAAATCTGGACTTTTGCTTGAGGCCGGGGTGGGGCGGGGGGACTCACAGTTCTTCTGCCGGCGAGCTCCAGAGCGCTCCTGCTGAAGCTCCCAGCAAGGAACTGAGAGCAGCAGGCCTCACACGAGTACACTCAGACTTCTTCTGTCACGAGTCAACTCAGACTTCTTATGTGAGGCCTTCCGGCAGCAAAGAGAAGGTGCGCGCGAGGATTGTGCTTCAAGCAGCTCAGGACCCGCCACTGTCTGCCACGGAGGGGAATAAGGTTTGGCCAGGGTCGCCCAGCTTCATACCTGAGCTCATACGGGTATCCTCAGTGGTTTCTGATTACCTCAAGGAAGCACAACGGGAGGAACAGGGCCCTTCCATGGAGGCCCTTTTGGGCACAGGGACCTCTGCGTGGGATCTACTGGGTAAGTATGGCAGTACCTTAGGGAGGCCTCAGGGACCAAGGCTCTCTGGCTCACGCCTAGCTGTGCAAAGAAGTGTGGCAAACGTACGTACTGCTCCTCAGGCTGGGCCCACAGCCTAGCTTTCGCTTCTCTGAGAGTGCTGTCCCGAGTCTCCTCCTGGAGCCAGTCGTCAGCACGGTGCCTTTTGGCACTGCAGTTCTCTTTCAGTCAGGGAGGCCGTGCGACTGGCAAAGGGAGTCTGCGCAGCACTGCCTTCGCGAGGCTCTTTGACGACTGGGGCACTCAACCCAGGCAAGCCAGAGAGCAGTACGTTGCCCTTGCTATGAATGTGAAGAGCTTTCTCCAGGGCCCTGTTGAGGCTAAGGTTCCTCAGAAGCCAGGAGCCGCCGTTCCGGCACGGAGAGAAGTCATCCTGCGAACTTGGCGAACGAGCTCCTATCCTGTGTGCCCCCAGGAGCGTCGCAGAGTTAAGGCACTCCGTGGTGGAGTATGGCCTCATGGAAGCCACTGCACACCCAACTCCCCCGACGTGAAACACTGGAACTTACCTTGAGGCCTGAGGTCACCTTTCGTTCGGCCGGAGCTGAACATGTGGTGCCGTGGGAGGGGTTCCTAGAAAGGGATCGCCAGCACGGTTTTCGTTTTGAGAGAACACGCAGCCTCGGCCCACAACGACAATCCTGCCGTGCAGAGACGTCGGGCCGCTAGTGCTGTTCAGGCAGCTTTGAAGCCAAGCGCAAGGCGCCTCCAAACGGGGAGAAAGCGTACTCTCCCCTCCGCGTCCCACGTTCAAGCTGAATGACGCAGCATGTTTCTCGGAAGGCTGTGCCGAGCTATCTAGTACAAGGGAGAGAGTGCCTGCCTCTGCTGAGAAAGGTTTTGACGTGGGGATTGCTGGACATGAGGAAGAGCGTTCCCCAGGCCGTGCAAAGTTTAGGCTTTGGTGACTCTGGATGGTCCCAAGGGTCCAGAATTGTCCCTGGGAAAGCTGTCCTCTTTTTCTTTCTCCGGCTGGAAGTAAACAGCTGGCAACCGACTGCCGTACGCAGACGTCCTGGGGGAGCCCCCCGGTTTCATTTGGGATGCACGTGGGTGTCTCACAGAAGAGCCCAAATTCCTAATTGGGGGCACACCAGCATGGAATGTAAGGCTGTTTAGAACTGTGTACCCTGAGGCCGTTGGAAGGCCGTACGGACGAGAGCTTTCGAGCGAACAGGGCAGCGCTTCGCCATCATCGTTGCCCGTTCACGGAGCTTAATCAAACGAATGCCTTTACTTCCTGTGGTTCAAACGCACCAGAGGAGTTGGAAGGCATACAGTGCCCTTTGACAGTTGTTACGACGAACGTGAGTGCACAGTGTCTCGTGAAAGAAATCCCTAGCACTGTTGAAGCATCCTGTTAACGCATGCTTCTTCGCTCCTATGGCACTCCGAGGTGGTACTGACGGGGGAAATCTGGACTTTTATTCGAGGCCGGGGGGCTCACAATTCTTTTGTCGGCGAGCTCCAGAGTGCTCTTGCTGAAGCTCCCAGCAAGGACCTGAGAGCAGCAGGCCTCACACGAGTACACTCAGACGGCTTCCATCACGAGTAAACTCAGACCTCTTATGTGAGGCCTTCCGGCAGCAAAGAGAAGGTGCGCGCGAGGAGTGTGCTTCAGGCAGCTTAGGACCCGCAACTGTCTCGTCTACCACGGAGGGGAATAAGGTTTGCCCAGGGTCGCCCAGTTTCAAAACTGAGCTCACGTTGTTATCCTCAGTGGTTTCCGATTACCTGAAGGAAACACACGGGAGGAACAGGGCCCTTCCATGGAGGCCCTTTTGGGCACAGGGACCTCTGCGTGGGATCTACTGGGTAAGTATGGCAGTACCTTAGATAGGCCTCAGGGACAAAGGCTGTGGTCTGGCTCATGTCTTAGCTGTGTTAAGTGTGGAAAACGTGCTGGTCCTCAGGCTGGGCCCACAGCCCAGCTTTCGCTTCTCTGAGAGTGCTGTCCCGAGTCTCCTCCTGGAGCCAGTCGTCAGCACGGTGCCTTTTGGCACTGCAGTTCTCTTTCAGTCAGGGAGGCCGTGCGACTGGCAAAGGGAGTCTGCGCAGCACTGCCTTCGCGAGGCTCTTTGACGACTGGGGCACTCAACCCAGGCAAGCCAGAGAGCAGTACGTTGCCCTTGCTATGAATGTGAAGAGCTTTCTCCAGGGCTCTGTTGAGGCTAAGGTTCCTCAGAAGCCAGGAGCCGCCGTTCCGGCACGGAGAGAAGTCATCCTGCGAACTTGGCGAACGAGCTCCTATCCTGTGTGCCCCCAGGAGCGTCGCAGAGTTAAGGCACTCCGTGGTGGAGTATGGCCTCATGGAAGCCACTGCACACCCAACTCCCCCGACGTGAAACACTGGAACTTACCTTGAGGCCTGAGGTCACCTTTCGTTCGGCCGGAGCTGAACATGTGGTGCCGTGGGAGGGGTTCCTAGAAAGGGATCGCCAGCACGGTTTTCGTGTTGAGAGAACACGCAGCCTCGGCCCACAACGACAATCCTGCCGTGCAGAGACGTCGGGCCGCTAGTGCTGTTCAGGCAGCTTTGAAGCCAAGCGCAAGGCGCCTCCAAACGGGGAGAAAGCGTACTCTCCCCTCCGCGTCCCACGTTCAAGCTGAATGACGCAGCATGTTTCTCGGAAGGCTCTGCCGAGCTATCTAGTACGAGGGAGAAGGCGCTTGCCTCTGCTGAGAAAGGTTTTGACGTGGGGATGGCTGGACAGGCGGAAGAGCGTTCCCCAGGCCGTGCAAAGTTTAGGCCTTGGTGATTCCGGATGGTCCCAAGGGTCCAGAGTTGTCCCTGGGAAAGCTGTCCTTTTCCCTCTTTTTCCGGCTGGAAGTACACCTCCGGCATCCGACTGCCGTTCGGAGACGTCCTGGGGGAGACGCCCTGCTTTCACTTTGGACGCACACTGGTGTTTCTCAGAAGAGCCCAAATTCCTCCCTGCGGGTGGGGAGGTTGGCACACTGGCATGGAATGTAAGGCTGTTCAGAACTGCGTACCTTGAGGCCGTGTGAAGGCCGTACGAACGAGAGCTTTCGAGCGAACAGGGCAGCGCTTCGCCATCATCGTTGCACATTCACGGAGCTGAATCAAACGAACGCATTTACTTCCTGTGGCTCAAACACAGCCGAGGAGTTGGAAGGCATACAGTGCCCTTTGACAGTTGTTACAACGAACGTGAGTTCACAGTGTCTCGTGAAATACCTTCCACGGTCGAAGCATTCCGTTAAGGCATGCCCCTCCGCTCCCTCTGGCGCTCCGAGGTGTTACTAACGGGGGAAATCTGGACTTTTGCTTGAGGCCGGGGTGGGGCGGGGGGACTCACAATTCTTCTGCCGGCGAGCTCCAGAGCGCTCCTTCTGAAGCTCCCAGCAAGGAACTGAGAGCAGCAGGCCTCACACGAGTACACTCAGACTTCTTCTGTCACGAGTCAACTCAGACTTCTTATGTGAGGCCTTCCGGCAGCAAAGAGAAGGTGCGCGCGAGGAGTGTGCATAAGGCAGCTTAGGACCCGCAACTGTCTCGTCTACCACGGAGGGGAATAAGGTTTGACCAGGGTCGCCCAGTTTCAAAGCTGAGCTCACGTTGTTATCCTCAGTGGTTTCCGATTACCTGAAGGAAACACACGGGAGGAACAGGGCCCTTCCATGGAGGCCCTTTTGGGCACAGGGACCTCTGCGTGGGATCTACTGGGTAAGTATGGCAGTACCTTAGGGAGGCCTCAGAGACCAAGGCTCTCTGGCTCACGCCTAGCTGTGCAAAGAAGTGTGGCAAACGTACGTACTGCTCCTCAGGCTGGGCCCACAGCCTAGCTTTCGCTTCTCTGAGAGTGCTGTCCCGAGTCTCCTCCTGGAGCCAGTCGTCAGCACGGTGCCTTTTGGCACTGCAGTTCTCTTTCAGTCAGGGAGGCCGTGCGACTGGCAAAGGGAGTCTGCGCAGCACTGCCTTCGCGAGGCTCTTTGACGACTGGGGCACTCAACCCAGGCAAGCCAGAGAGCAGTACGTTGCCCTTGCTATGAATGTGAAGAGCTTTCTCCAGGGCCCTGTTGAGGCTAAGGTTCCTCAGAAGCCAGGAGCCGCCGTTCCGGCACGGAGAGAAGTCATCCTGCGAACTTGGCGAACGAGCTCCTATCCTGTGTGCCCCCAGGAGCGTCGCAGAGTTAAGGCACTCCGTGGTGGAGTATGGCCTCATGGAAGCCACTGCACACCCAACTCCCCCGACGTGAAACACTGGAACTTACCTTGAGGCCTGAGGTCACCTTTCGTTCGGCCGGAGCTGAACATGTGGTGCCGTGGGAGGGGTTCCTAGAAAGGGATCGCCAGCACGGTTTTCGTTTTGAGAGAACACGCAGCCTCGGCCCACAACGACAATCCTGCCGTGCAGAGACGTCGGGCCGCTAGTGCTGTTCAGGCAGCTTTGAAGCCAAGCGCAAGGCGCCTCCAAACGGGGAGAAAGCGTACTCTCCCCTCCGCGTCCCACGTTCAAGCTGAATGACGCAGCATGTTTCTCGGAAGGCTGTGCCGAGCTATCTAGTACAAGGGAGAGAGTGCCTGCCTCTGCTGAGAAAGGTTTTGACGTGGGGATTGCTGGACATGAGGAAGAGCGTTCCCCAGGCCGTGCAAAGTTTAGGCTTTGGTGACTCTGGATGGTCCCAAGGGTCCAGAATTGTCCCTGGGAAAGCTGTCCTCTTTTTCTTTCTCCGGCTGGAAGTAAACAGCTGGCAACCGACTGCCGTACGCAGACGTCCTGGGGGAGCCCCCCGGTTTCATTTGGGATGCACGTGGGTGTCTCACAGAAGAGCCCAAATTCCTAATTGGGGGCACACCAGCATGGAATGTAAGGCTGTTTAGAACTGTGTACCCTGAGGCCGTTGGAAGGCCGTACGGACGAGAGCTTTCGAGCGAACAGGGCAGCGCTTCGCCATCATCGTTGCCCGTTCACGGAGCTTAATCAAACGAATGCCTTTACTTCCTGTGGTTCAAACGCAACAGAGGAGTTGGAAGGCATACAGTGCCCTTTGACAGTTGTTACGACGAACGTGAGTGCACAGTGTCTCGTGAAAGAAATCCCTAGCACTGTTGAAGCATCCCGTTAACGCATGCTTCTTCGCTCCTATGGCACTCCGAGGTGGTACTGACGGGGGAAATCTGGACTTTTATTCGAGGCCGGGGGGCTCACAATTCTTTTGTCGGCGAGCTCCAGAGTGCTCTTGCTGAAGCTCCCAGCAAGGACCTGAGAGCAGCAGGCCTCACACGAGTACACTCAGACGGCTTCCATCACGAGTAAACTCAGACCTCTTATGTGAGGCCTTCCGGCAGCAAAGAGAAGGTGGACGCGAGGAGTGTGCTTCAGGCAGCTTAGGACCCGCAACTGTCTCGTCTACCACGGAGGGGAATAAGGTTTGCCCAGGGTCGCCCAGTTTCAAAACTGAGCTCACGTTGTTATCCTCAGTGGTTTCCGATTACCTGAAGGAAACACACGGGAGGAACAGGGCCCTTCCATGGAGGCCCTTTTGGGCACAGGGACCTCTGCGTGGGATCTACTGGGTAAGTATGGCAGTACCTTAGATAGGCCTCAGGGACCAAGGCTGTGGTCTGGCTCATGTCTTAGCTGTGTTAAGTGTGGAAAACGTGCTGGTCCTCAGGCTGGGCCCACAGCCTAGCTTTCGCTTCTCTGAGAGTGCTGTCCCGAGTCTCCTCCTGGAGCCAGTCGTCAGCACGGTGCCTTTTGGCACTGCAGTTCTCTTTCAGTCAGGGAGGCCGTGCGACTGGCAAAGGGAGTCTGCGCAGCACTGCCTTCGCGAGGCTCTTTGACGACTGGGGCACTCAACCCAGGCAAGCCAGAGAGCAGTACGTTGCCCTTGCTATGAATGTGAAGAGCTTTCTCCAGGGCTCTGTTGAGGCTAAGGTTCCTCAGAAGCCAGGAGCCGCCGTTCCGGCACGGAGAGAAGTCATCCTGCGAACTTGGCGAACGAGCTCCTATCCTGTGTGCCCCCAGGAGCGTCGCAGAGTTAAGGCACTCCGTGGTGGAGTATGGCCTCATGGAAGCCACTGCACACCCAACTCCCCCGACGTGAAACACTGGAACTTACCTTGAGGCCTGAGGTCACCTTTCGTTCGGCCGGAGCTGAACATGTGGTGCCGTGGGAGGGGTTCCTAGAAAGGGATCGCCAGCACGGTTTTCGTTTTGAGAGAACACGCAGCCTCGGCCCACAACGACAATCCTGCCGTGCAGAGACGTCGGGCCGCTAGTGCTGTTCAGGCAGCTTTGAAGCCAAGCGCAAGGCGCCTCCAAACGGGGAGAAAGCGTACTCTCCCCTCCGCGTCCCACGTTCAAGCTGAATGACGCAGCATGTTTCTCGGAAGGCTCTGCCGAGCTATCTAGTACGAGGGAGAAGGCGCTTGCCTCTGCTGAGATAGGTTTGACGTGGGGATGGCTGGACAGGCGGAAGAGCATTCCCCAGGCCGTGCAAAGTTTAGGCCTTGGTGATTCCGGATGGTCCCAAGGGTCCAGAGTTGTCCCTGGGAAAGCTGTCCTTTTCCCTCTTTTTCCGGCTGGAAGTACACCTCCGGCATCCGACTGCCGTTCGGAGACGTCCTGGGGGAGACGCCCTGCTTTCACTTTGGACGCACACTGGTGTTTCTCAGAAGAGCCCAAATTCCTCCCTGCGGGTGGGGAGGTTGGCACACTGGCATGGAATGTAAGGCTGTTCAGAACTGCGTACCTTGAGGCCGTGTGAAGGCCGTACGAACGAGAGCTTTCGAGCGAACAGGGCAGCGCTTCGCCATCATCGTTGCACATTCACGGAGCTGAATCAAACGAACGCATTTACTTCCTGTGGCTCAAACACAGCCGAGGAGTTGGAAGGCATACAGTGCCCTTTGACAGTTGTTACAACGAACGTGAGTTCACAGTGTCTCGTGAAATACCTTCCACGGTCGAAGCATTCCGTTAAGGCATGCCCCTCCGCTCCCTCTGGCGCTCCGAGATGTTAATAACGGGGGAAATCTGGACTTTTGCTTGAGGCCGGGGTGGGGCGGGGGGACTCACAGTTCTTCTGCCGGCGAGCTCCAGAGCGCTCCTGCTGAAGCTCCCAGCAAGGAACTGAGAGCAGCAGGCCTCACACGAGTACACTCAGACTTCTTCTGTCACGAGTCAACTCAGACTTCTTATGTGAGGCCTTCCGGCAGCAAAGAGAAGGTGCGCGCGAGGATTGTGCTTCAAGCAGCTCAGGACCCGCCACTGTCTGCCACGGAGGGGAATAAGGTTTGGCCAGGGTCGCCCAGCTTCATACCTGAGCTCATACGGGTATCCTCAGTGGTTTCTGATTACCTCAAGGAAGCACAACGGGAGGAACAGGGCCCTTCCATGGAGGCCCTTTTGGGCACAGGGACCTCTGCGTGGGATCTACTGGGTAAGTATGGCAGTACCTTAGGGAGGCCTCAGGGACCAAGGCTCTCTGGCTCACGCCTAGCTGTGCAAAGAAGTGTGGCAAACGTACGTACTGCTCCTCAGGCTGGGCCCACAGCCTAGCTTTCGCTTCTCTGAGAGTGCTGTCCCGAGTCTCCTCCTGGAGCCAGTCGTCAGCACGGTGCCTTTTGGCACTGCAGTTCTCTTTCAGTCAGGGAGGCCGTGCGACTGGCAAAGGGAGTCTGCGCAGCACTGCCTTCGCGAGGCTCTTTGACGACTGGGGCACTCAACCCAGGCAAGCCAGAGAGCAGTACGTTGCCCTTGCTATGAATGTGAAGAGCTTTCTCCAGGGCCCTGTTGAGGCTAAGGTTCCTCAGAAGCCAGGAGCCGCCGTTCCGGCACGGAGAGAAGTCATCCTGCGAACTTGGCGAACGAGCTCCTATCCTGTGTGCCCCCAGGAGCGTCGCAGAGTTAAGGCACTCCGTGGTGGAGTATGGCCTCATGGAAGCCACTGCACACCCAACTCCCCCGACGTGAAACACTGGAACTTACCTTGAGGCCTGAGGTCACCTTTCGTTCGGCCGGAGCTGAACATGTGGTGCCGTGGGAGGGGTTCCTAGAAAGGGATCGCCAGCACGGTTTTCGTTTTGAGAGAACACGCAGCCTCGGCCCACAACGACAATCCTGCCGTGCAGAGACGTCGGGCCGCTAGTGCTGTTCAGGCAGCTTTGAAGCCAAGCGCAAGGCGCCTCCAAACGGGGAGAAAGCGTACTCTCCCCTCCGCGTCCCACGTTCAAGCTGAATGACGCAGCATGTTTCTCGGAAGGCTGTGCCGAGCTATCTAGTACAAGGGAGAGAGTGCCTGCCTCTGCTGAGAAAGGTTTTGACGTGGGGATTGCTGGACATGAGGAAGAGCGTTCCCCAGGCCGTGCAAAGTTTAGGCTTTGGTGACTCTGGATGGTCCCAAGGGTCCAGAATTGTCCCTGGGAAAGCTGTCCTCTTTTTCTTTCTCCGGCTGGAAGTAAACAGCTGGCAACCGACTGCCGTACGCAGACGTCCTGGGGGAGCCCCCCGGTTTCATTTGGGATGCACGTGGGTGTCTCACAGAAGAGCCCAAATTCCTAATTGGGGGCACACCAGCATGGAATGTAAGGCTGTTTAGAACTGTGTACCCTGAGGCCGTTGGAAGGCCGTACGGACGAGAGCTTTCGAGCGAACAGGGCAGCGCTTCGCCATCATCGTTGCCCGTTCACGGAGCTTAATCAAACGAATGCCTTTACTTCCTGTGGTTCAAACGCACCAGAGGAGTTGGAAGGCATACAGTGCCCTTTGACAGTTGTTACGACGAACGTGAGTGCACAGTGTCTCGTGAAAGAAATCCCTAGCACTGTTGAAGCATCCTGTTAACGCATGCTTCTTCGCTCCTATGGCACTCCGAGGTGGTACTGACGGGGGAAATCTGGACTTTTATTCGAGGCCGGGGGGCTCACAATTCTTTTGTCGGCGAGCTCCAGAGTGCTCTTGCTGAAGCTCCCAGCAAGGACCTGAGAGCAGCAGGCCTCACACGAGTACACTCAGACGGCTTCCATCACGAGTAAACTCAGACCTCTTATGTGAGGCCTTCCGGCAGCAAAGAGAAGGTGGACGCGAGGAGTGTGCTTCAGGCAGCTTAGGACCCGCAACTGTCTCGTCTACCACGGAGGGGAATAAGGTTTGCCCAGGGTCGCCCAGTTTCAAAACTGAGCTCACGTTGTTATCCTCAGTGGTTTCCGATTACCTGAAGGAAACACACGGGAGGAACAGGGCCCTTCCATGGAGGCCCTTTTGGGCACAGGGACTTCTGCGTGGGATCTACTGGGTAAGTATGGCAGTACCTTAGATAGGCCTCAGGGACCAAGGCTGTGGTCTGGCTCATGTCTTAGCTGTGTTAAGTGTGGAAAACGTGCTGGTCCTCAGGCTGGGCCCACAGCCTAGCTTTCGCTTCTGTGAGAGTGCTGTCCCGAGTCTCCTCCTGGAGCCAGTCGTCAGCACGGTGCCTTTTGGCACTGCAGTTCTCTTTCAGTCAGGGAGGCCGTGCGACTGGCAAAGGGAGTCTGCGCAGCACTGCCTTCGCGAGGCTCTTTGACGACTGGGGCACTCAACCCAGGCAAGCCAGAGAGCAGTACGTTGCCCTTGCTATGAATGTGAAGAGCTTTCTCCAGGGCTCTGTTGAGGCTAAGGTTCCTCAGAAGCCAGGAGCCGCCGTTCCGGCACGGAGAGAAGTCATCCTGCGAACTTGGCGAACGAGCTCCTATCCTGTGTGGCCCCAGGAGCGTCGCAGAGTTAAGGCACTCCGTGGTGGAGTATGGCCTCATGGAAGCCACTGCACACCCAACTCCCCCGACGTGAAACACTGGAACTTACCTTGAGGCCTGAGGTCACCTTTCGTTCGGCCGGAGCTGAACATGTGGTGCCGTGGGAGGGGTTCCTAGAAAGGGATCGCCAGCACGGTTTTCGTTTTGAGAGAACACGCAGCCTCGGCCCACAACGACAATCCTGCCGTGCAGAGACGTCGGGCCGCTAGTGCTGTTCAGGCAGCTTTGAAGCCAAGCGCAAGGCGCCTCCAAACGGGGAGAAAGCGTACTCTCCCCTCCGCGTCCCACGTTCAAGCTGAATGACGCAGCATGTTTCTCGGAAGGCTGTGCCGAGCTATCTAGTACAAGGGAGAGAGTGCCTGCCTCTGCTGAGAAAGGTTTTGACGTGGGGATTGCTGGACATGAGGAAGAGCGTTCCCCAGGCCGTGCAAAGTTTAGGCTTTGGTGACTCTGGATGGTCCCAAGGGTCCAGAATTGTCCCTGGGAAAGCTGTCCTCTTTTTCTTTCTCCGGCTGGAAGTAAACAGCTGGCAACCGACTGCCGTACGCAGACGTCCTGGGGGAGCCCCCCGGTTTCATTTGGGATGCACGTGGGTGTCTCACAGAAGAGCCCAAATTCCTAATTGGGGGCACACCAGCATGGAATGTAAGGCTGTTTAGAACTGTGTACCCTGAGGCCGTTGGAAGGCCGTACGGACGAGAGCTTTCGAGCGAACAGGGCAGCGCTTCGCCATCATCGTTGCCCGTTCACGGAGCTTAATCAAACGAATGCCTTTACTTCCTGTGGTTCAAACGCAACAGAGGAGTTGGAAGGCATACAGTGCCCTTTGACAGTTGTTACGACGAACGTGAGTGCACAGTGTCTCGTGAAAGAAATCCCTAGCACTGTTGAAGCATCCCGTTAACGCATGCTTCTTCGCTCCTATGGCACTCCGAGGTGGTACTGACGGGGGAAATCTGGACTTTTATTCGAGGCCGGGGGGCTCACAATTCTTTTGTCGGCGAGCTCCAGAGTGCTCTTGCTGAAGCTCCCAGCAAGGACCTGAGAGCAGCAGGCCTCACACGAGTACACTCAGACGGCTTCCATCACGAGTAAACTCAGACCTCTTATGTGAGGCCTTCCGGCAGCAAAGAGAAGGTGGACGCGAGGAGTGTGCTTCAGGCAGCTTAGGACCCGCAACTGTCTCGTCTACCACGGAGGGGAATAAGGTTTGCCCAGGGTCGCCCAGTTTCAAAACTGAGCTCACGTTGTTATCCTCAGTGGTTTCCGATTACCTGAAGGAAACACACGGGAGGAACAGGGCCCTTCCATGGAGGCCCTTTTGGGCACAGGGACCTCTGCGTGGGATCTACTGGGTAAGTATGGCAGTACCTTAGATAGGCCTCAGGGACCAAGGCTGTGGTCTGGCTCATGTCTTAGCTGTGTTAAGTGTGGAAAACGTGCTGGTCCTCAGGCTGGGCCCACAGCCTAGCTTTCGCTTCTCTGAGAGTGCTGTCCCGAGTCTCCTCCTGGAGCCAGTCGTCAGCACGGTGCCTTTTGGCACTGCAGTTCTCTTTCAGTCAGGGAGGCCGTGCGACTGGCAAAGGGAGTCTGCGCAGCACTGCCTTCGCGAGGCTCTTTGACGACTGGGGCACTCAACCCAGGCAAGCCAGAGAGCAGTACGTTGCCCTTGCTATGAATGTGAAGAGCTTTCTCCAGGGCTCTGTTGAGGCTAAGGTTCCTCAGAAGCCAGGAGCCGCCGTTCCGGCACGGAGAGAAGTCATCCTGCGAACTTGGCGAACGAGCTCCTATCCTGTGTGCCCCCAGGAGCGTCGCAGAGTTAAGGCACTCCGTGGTGGAGTATGGCCTCATGGAAGCCACTGCACACCCAACTCCCCCGACGTGAAACACTGGAACTTACCTTGAGGCCTGAGGTCACCTTTCGTTCGGCCGGAGCTGAACATGTGGTGCCGTGGGAGGGGTTCCTAGAAAGGGATCGCCAGCACGGTTTTCGTTTTGAGAGAACACGCAGCCTCGGCCCACAACGACAATCCTGCCGTGCAGAGACGTCGGGCCGCTAGTGCTGTTCAGGCAGCTTTGAAGCCAAGCGCAAGGCGCCTCCAAACGGGGAGAAAGCGTACTCTCCCCTCCGCGTCCCACGTTCAAGCTGAATGACGCAGCATGTTTCTCGGAAGGCTCTGCCGAGCTATCTAGTACGAGGGAGAAGGCGCTTGCCTCTGCTGAGATAGGTTTGACGTGGGGATGGCTGGACAGGCGGAAGAGCATTCCCCAGGCCGTGCAAAGTTTAGGCCTTGGTGATTCCGGATGGTCCCAAGGGTCCAGAGTTGTCCCTGGGAAAGCTGTCCTTTTCCCTCTTTTTCCGGCTGGAAGTACACCTCCGGCATCCGACTGCCGTTCGGAGACGTCCTGGGGGAGACGCCCTGCTTTCACTTTGGACGCACACTGGTGTTTCTCAGAAGAGCCCAAATTCCTCCCTGCGGGTGGGGAGGTTGGCACACTGGCATGGAATGTAAGGCTGTTCAGAACTGCGTACCTTGAGGCCGTGTGAAGGCCGTACGAACGAGAGCTTTCGAGCGAACAGGGCAGCGCTTCGCCATCATCGTTGCACATTCACGGAGCTGAATCAAACGAACGCATTTACTTCCTGTGGCTCAAACACAGCCGAGGAGTTGGAAGGCATACAGTGCCCTTTGACAGTTGTTACAACGAACGTGAGTTCACAGTGTCTCGTGAAATACCTTCCACGGTCGAAGCATTCCGTTAAGGCATGCCCCTCCGCTCCCTCTGGCGCTCCGAGATGTTAATAACGGGGGAAATCTGGACTTTTGCTTGAGGCCGGGGTGGGGCGGGGGGACTCACAGTTCTTCTGCCGGCGAGCTCCAGAGCGCTCCTGCTGAAGCTCCCAGCAAGGAACTGAGAGCAGCAGGCCTCACACGAGTACACTCAGACTTCTTCTGTCACGAGTCAACTCAGACTTCTTATGTGAGGCCTTCCGGCAGCAAAGAGAAGGTGCGCGCGAGGATTGTGCTTCAAGCAGCTCAGGACCCGCCACTGTCTGCCACGGAGGGGAATAAGGTTTGGCCAGGGTCGCCCAGCTTCATACCTGAGCTCATACGGGTATCCTCAGTGGTTTCTGATTACCTCAAGGAAGCACAACGGGAGGAACAGGGCCCTTCCATGGAGGCCCTTTTGGGCACAGGGACCTCTGCGTGGGATCTACTGGGTAAGTATGGCAGTACCTTAGGGAGGCCTCAGGGACCAAGGCTCTCTGGCTCACGCCTAGCTGTGCAAAGAAGTGTGGCAAACGTACGTACTGCTCCTCAGGCTGGGCCCACAGCCTAGCTTTCGCTTCTCTGAGAGTGCTGTCCCGAGTCTCCTCCTGGAGCCAGTCGTCAGCACGGTGCCTTTTGGCACTGCAGTTCTCTTTCAGTCAGGGAGGCCGTGCGACTGGCAAAGGGAGTCTGCGCAGCACTGCCTTCGCGAGGCTCTTTGACGACTGGGGCACTCAACCCAGGCAAGCCAGAGAGCAGTACGTTGCCCTTGCTATGAATGTGAAGAGCTTTCTCCAGGGCCCTGTTGAGGCTAAGGTTCCTCAGAAGCCAGGAGCCGCCGTTCCGGCACGGAGAGAAGTCATCCTGCGAACTTGGCGAACGAGCTCCTATCCTGTGTGCCCCCAGGAGCGTCGCAGAGTTAAGGCACTCCGTGGTGGAGTATGGCCTCATGGAAGCCACTGCACACCCAACTCCCCCGACGTGAAACACTGGAACTTACCTTGAGGCCTGAGGTCACCTTTCGTTCGGCCGGAGCTGAACATGTGGTGCCGTGGGAGGGGTTCCTAGAAAGGGATCGCCAGCACGGTTTTCGTTTTGAGAGAACACGCAGCCTCGGCCCACAACGACAATCCTGCCGTGCAGAGACGTCGGGCCGCTAGTGCTGTTCAGGCAGCTTTGAAGCCAAGCGCAAGGCGCCTCCAAACGGGGAGAAAGCGTACTCTCCCCTCCGCGTCCCACGTTCAAGCT
Source organism: Pseudorca crassidens (assembly GCF_039906515.1). NCBI lineage: Eukaryota > Metazoa > Chordata > Mammalia > Artiodactyla > Delphinidae > Pseudorca > Pseudorca crassidens. The sequence goes on from NW_027136099.1 coordinate 144,333, forward strand.
GAATGACGCAGCATGTTTCTCGGAAGGCTGTGCCGAGCTATCTAGTACAAGGGAGAGAGTGCCTGCCTCTGCTGAGAAAGGTTTTGACGTGGGGATTGCTGGACATGAGGAAGAGCGTTCCCCAGGCCGTGCAAAGTTTAGGCTTTGGTGACTCTGGATGGTCCCAAGGGTCCAGAATTGTCCCTGGGAAAGCTGTCCTCTTTTTCTTTCTCCGGCTGGAAGTAAACAGCTGGCAACCGACTGCCGTACGCAGACGTCCTGGGGGAGCCCCCCGGTTTCATTTGGGATGCACGTGGGTGTCTCACAGAAGAGCCCAAATTCCTAATTGGGGGCACACCAGCATGGAATGTAAGGCTGTTTAGAACTGTGTACCCTGAGGCCGTTGGAAGGCCGTACGGACGAGAGCTTTCGAGCGAACAGGGCAGCGCTTCGCCATCATCGTTGCCCGTTCACGGAGCTTAATCAAACGAATGCCTTTACTTCCTGTGGTTCAAACGCAACAGAGGAGTTGGAAGGCATACAGTGCCCTTTGACAGTTGTTACGACGAACGTGAGTGCACAGTGTCTCGTGAAAGAAATCCCTAGCACTGTTGAAGCATCCCGTTAACGCATGCTTCTTCGCTCCTATGGCACTCCGAGGTGGTACTGACGGGGGAAATCTGGACTTTTATTCGAGGCCGGGGGGCTCACAATTCTTTTGTCGGCGAGCTCCAGAGTGCTCTTGCTGAAGCTCCCAGCAAGGACCTGAGAGCAGCAGGCCTCACACGAGTACACTCAGACGGCTTCCATCACGAGTAAACTCAGACCTCTTATGTGAGGCCTTCCGGCAGCAAAGAGAAGGTGGACGCGAGGAGTGTGCTTCAGGCAGCTTAGGACCCGCAACTGTCTCGTCTACCACGGAGGGGAATAAGGTTTGCCCAGGGTCGCCCAGTTTCAAAACTGAGCTCACGTTGTTATCCTCAGTGGTTTCCGATTACCTGAAGGAAACACACGGGAGGAACAGGGCCCTTCCATGGAGGCCCTTTTGGGCACAGGGACCTCTGCGTGGGATCTACTGGGTAAGTATGGCAGTACCTTAGATAGGCCTCAGGGACCAAGGCTGTGGTCTGGCTCATGTCTTAGCTGTGTTAAGTGTGGAAAACGTGCTGGTCCTCAGGCTGGGCCCACAGCCTAGCTTTCGCTTCTCTGAGAGTGCTGTCCCGAGTCTCCTCCTGGAGCCAGTCGTCAGCACGGTGCCTTTTGGCACTGCAGTTCTCTTTCAGTCAGGGAGGCCGTGCGACTGGCAAAGGGAGTCTGCGCAGCACTGCCTTCGCGAGGCTCTTTGACGACTGGGGCACTCAACCCAGGCAAGCCAGAGAGCAGTACGTTGCCCTTGCTATGAATGTGAAGAGCTTTCTCCAGGGCTCTGTTGAGGCTAAGGTTCCTCAGAAGCCAGGAGCCGCCGTTCCGGCACGGAGAGAAGTCATCCTGCGAACTTGGCGAACGAGCTCCTATCCTGTGTGCCCCCAGGAGCGTCGCAGAGTTAAGGCACTCCGTGGTGGAGTATGGCCTCATGGAAGCCACTGCACACCCAACTCCCCCGACGTGAAACACTGGAACTTACCTTGAGGCCTGAGGTCACCTTTCGTTCGGCCGGAGCTGAACATGTGGTGCCGTGGGAGGGGTTCCTAGAAAGGGATCGCCAGCACGGTTTTCGTTTTGAGAGAACACGCAGCCTCGGCCCACAACGACAATCCTGCCGTGCAGAGACGTCGGGCCGCTAGTGCTGTTCAGGCAGCTTTGAAGCCAAGCGCAAGGCGCCTCCAAACGGGGAGAAAGCGTACTCTCCCCTCCGCGTCCCACGTTCAAGCTGAATGACGCAGCATGTTTCTCGGAAGGCTCTGCCGAGCTATCTAGTACGAGGGAGAAGGCGCTTGCCTCTGCTGAGATAGGTTTGACGTGGGGATGGCTGGACAGGCGGAAGAGCATTCCCCAGGCCGTGCAAAGTTTAGGCCTTGGTGATTCCGGATGGTCCCAAGGGTCCAGAGTTGTCCCTGGGAAAGCTGTCCTTTTCCCTCTTTTTCCGGCTGGAAGTACACCTCCGGCATCCGACTGCCGTTCGGAGACGTCCTGGGGGAGACGCCCTGCTTTCACTTTGGACGCACACTGGTGTTTCTCAGAAGAGCCCAAATTCCTCCCTGCGGGTGGGGAGGTTGGCACACTGGCATGGAATGTAAGGCTGTTCAGAACTGCGTACCTTGAGGCCGTGTGAAGGCCGTACGAACGAGAGCTTTCGAGCGAACAGGGCAGCGCTTCGCCATCATCGTTGCACATTCACGGAGCTGAATCAAACGAACGCATTTACTTCCTGTGGCTCAAACACAGCCGAGGAGTTGGAAGGCATACAGTGCCCTTTGACAGTTGTTACAACGAACGTGAGTTCACAGTGTCTCGTGAAATACCTTCCACGGTCGAAGCATTCCGTTAAGGCATGCCCCTCCGCTCCCTCTGGCGCTCCGAGATGTTAATAACGGGGGAAATCTGGACTTTTGCTTGAGGCCGGGGTGGGGCGGGGGGACTCACAGTTCTTCTGCCGGCGAGCTCCAGAGCGCTCCTGCTGAAGCTCCCAGCAAGGAACTGAGAGCAGCAGGCCTCACACGAGTACACTCAGACTTCTTCTGTCACGAGTCAACTCAGACTTCTTATGTGAGGCCTTCCGGCAGCAAAGAGAAGGTGCGCGCGAGGATTGTGCTTCAAGCAGCTCAGGACCCGCCACTGTCTGCCACGGAGGGGAATAAGGTTTGGCCAGGGTCGCCCAGCTTCATACCTGAGCTCATACGGGTATCCTCAGTGGTTTCTGATTACCTCAAGGAAGCACAACGGGAGGAACAGGGCCCTTCCATGGAGGCCCTTTTGGGCACAGGGACCTCTGCGTGGGATCTACTGGGTAAGTATGGCAGTACCTTAGGGAGGCCTCAGGGACCAAGGCTCTCTGGCTCACGCCTAGCTGTGCAAAGAAGTGTGGCAAACGTACGTACTGCTCCTCAGGCTGGGCCCACAGCCTAGCTTTCGCTTCTCTGAGAGTGCTGTCCCGAGTCTCCTCCTGGAGCCAGTCGTCAGCACGGTGCCTTTTGGCACTGCAGTTCTCTTTCAGTCAGGGAGGCCGTGCGACTGGCAAAGGGAGTCTGCGCAGCACTGCCTTCGCGAGGCTCTTTGACGACTGGGGCACTCAACCCAGGCAAGCCAGAGAGCAGTACGTTGCCCTTGCTATGAATGTGAAGAGCTTTCTCCAGGGCCCTGTTGAGGCTAAGGTTCCTCAGAAGCCAGGAGCCGCCGTTCCGGCACGGAGAGAAGTCATCCTGCGAACTTGGCGAACGAGCTCCTATCCTGTGTGCCCCCAGGAGCGTCGCAGAGTTAAGGCACTCCGTGGTGGAGTATGGCCTCATGGAAGCCACTGCACACCCAACTCCCCCGACGTGAAACACTGGAACTTACCTTGAGGCCTGAGGTCACCTTTCGTTCGGCCGGAGCTGAACATGTGGTGCCGTGGGAGGGGTTCCTAGAAAGGGATCGCCAGCACGGTTTTCGTTTTGAGAGAACACGCAGCCTCGGCCCACAACGACAATCCTGCCGTGCAGAGACGTCGGGCCGCTAGTGCTGTTCAGGCAGCTTTGAAGCCAAGCGCAAGGCGCCTCCAAACGGGGAGAAAGCGTACTCTCCCCTCCGCGTCCCACGTTCAAGCTGAATGACGCAGCATGTTTCTCGGAAGGCTGTGCCGAGCTATCTAGTACAAGGGAGAGAGTGCCTGCCTCTGCTGAGAAAGGTTTTGACGTGGGGATTGCTGGACATGAGGAAGAGCGTTCCCCAGGCCGTGCAAAGTTTAGGCTTTGGTGACTCTGGATGGTCCCAAGGGTCCAGAATTGTCCCTGGGAAAGCTGTCCTCTTTTTCTTTCTCCGGCTGGAAGTAAACAGCTGGCAACCGACTGCCGTACGCAGACGTCCTGGGGGAGCCCCCCGGTTTCATTTGGGATGCACGTGGGTGTCTCACAGAAGAGCCCAAATTCCTAATTGGGGGCACACCAGCATGGAATGTAAGGCTGTTTAGAACTGTGTACCCTGAGGCCGTTGGAAGGCCGTACGGACGAGAGCTTTCGAGCGAACAGGGCAGCGCTTCGCCATCATCGTTGCCCGTTCACGGAGCTTAATCAAACGAATGCCTTTACTTCCTGTGGTTCAAACGCACCAGAGGAGTTGGAAGGCATACAGTGCCCTTTGACAGTTGTTACGACGAACGTGAGTGCACAGTGTCTCGTGAAAGAAATCCCTAGCACTGTTGAAGCATCCTGTTAACGCATGCTTCTTCGCTCCTATGGCACTCCGAGGTGGTACTGACGGGGGAAATCTGGACTTTTATTCGAGGCCGGGGGGCTCACAATTCTTTTGTCGGCGAGCTCCAGAGTGCTCTTGCTGAAGCTCCCAGCAAGGACCTGAGAGCAGCAGGCCTCACACGAGTACACTCAGACGGCTTCCATCACGAGTAAACTCAGACCTCTTATGTGAGGCCTTCCGGCAGCAAAGAGAAGGTGCGCGCGAGGAGTGTGCTTCAGGCAGCTTAGGACCCGCAACTGTCTCGTCTACCACGGAGGGGAATAAGGTTTGCCCAGGGTCGCCCAGTTTCAAAACTGAGCTCACGTTGTTATCCTCAGTGGTTTCCGATTACCTGAAGGAAACACACGGGAGGAACAGGGCCCTTCCATGGAGGCCCTTTTGGGCACAGGGACCTCTGCGTGGGATCTACTGGGTAAGTATGGCAGTACCTTAGATAGGCCTCAGGGACAAAGGCTGTGGTCTGGCTCATGTCTTAGCTGTGTTAAGTGTGGAAAACGTGCTGGTCCTCAGGCTGGGCCCACAGCCCAGCTTTCGCTTCTCTGAGAGTGCTGTCCCGAGTCTCCTCCTGGAGCCAGTCGTCAGCACGGTGCCTTTTGGCACTGCAGTTCTCTTTCAGTCAGGGAGGCCGTGCGACTGGCAAAGGGAGTCTGCGCAGCACTGCCTTCGCGAGGCTCTTTGACGACTGGGGCACTCAACCCAGGCAAGCCAGAGAGCAGTACGTTGCCCTTGCTATGAATGTGAAGAGCTTTCTCCAGGGCTCTGTTGAGGCTAAGGTTCCTCAGAAGCCAGGAGCCGCCGTTCCGGCACGGAGAGAAGTCATCCTGCGAACTTGGCGAACGAGCTCCTATCCTGTGTGCCCCCAGGAGCGTCGCAGAGTTAAGGCACTCCGTGGTGGAGTATGGCCTCATGGAAGCCACTGCACACCCAACTCCCCCGACGTGAAACACTGGAACTTACCTTGAGGCCTGAGGTCACCTTTCGTTCGGCCGGAGCTGAACATGTGGTGCCGTGGGAGGGGTTCCTAGAAAGGGATCGCCAGCACGGTTTTCGTGTTGAGAGAACACGCAGCCTCGGCCCACAACGACAATCCTGCCGTGCAGAGACGTCGGGCCGCTAGTGCTGTTCAGGCAGCTTTGAAGCCAAGCGCAAGGCGCCTCCAAACGGGGAGAAAGCGTACTCTCCCCTCCGCGTCCCACGTTCAAGCTGAATGACGCAGCATGTTTCTCGGAAGGCTCTGCCGAGCTATCTAGTACGAGGGAGAAGGCGCTTGCCTCTGCTGAGAAAGGTTTTGACGTGGGGATGGCTGGACAGGCGGAAGAGCGTTCCCCAGGCCGTGCAAAGTTTAGGCCTTGGTGATTCCGGATGGTCCCAAGGGTCCAGAGTTGTCCCTGGGAAAGCTGTCCTTTTCCCTCTTTTTCCGGCTGGAAGTACACCTCCGGCATCCGACTGCCGTTCGGAGACGTCCTGGGGGAGACGCCCTGCTTTCACTTTGGACGCACACTGGTGTTTCTCAGAAGAGCCCAAATTCCTCCCTGCGGGTGGGGAGGTTGGCACACTGGCATGGAATGTAAGGCTGTTCAGAACTGCGTACCTTGAGGCCGTGTGAAGGCCGTACGAACGAGAGCTTTCGAGCGAACAGGGCAGCGCTTCGCCATCATCGTTGCACATTCACGGAGCTGAATCAAACGAACGCATTTACTTCCTGTGGCTCAAACACAGCCGAGGAGTTGGAAGGCATACAGTGCCCTTTGACAGTTGTTACAACGAACGTGAGTTCACAGTGTCTCGTGAAATACCTTCCACGGTCGAAGCATTCCGTTAAGGCATGCCCCTCCGCTCCCTCTGGCGCTCCGAGGTGTTACTAACGGGGGAAATCTGGACTTTTGCTTGAGGCCGGGGTGGGGCGGGGGGACTCACAATTCTTCTGCCGGCGAGCTCCAGAGCGCTCCTTCTGAAGCTCCCAGCAAGGAACTGAGAGCAGCAGGCCTCACACGAGTACACTCAGACTTCTTCTGTCACGAGTCAACTCAGACTTCTTATGTGAGGCCTTCCGGCAGCAAAGAGAAGGTGCGCGCGAGGAGTGTGCATAAGGCAGCTTAGGACCCGCAACTGTCTCGTCTACCACGGAGGGGAATAAGGTTTGACCAGGGTCGCCCAGTTTCAAAGCTGAGCTCACGTTGTTATCCTCAGTGGTTTCCGATTACCTGAAGGAAACACACGGGAGGAACAGGGCCCTTCCATGGAGGCCCTTTTGGGCACAGGGACCTCTGCGTGGGATCTACTGGGTAAGTATGGCAGTACCTTAGGGAGGCCTCAGAGACCAAGGCTCTCTGGCTCACGCCTAGCTGTGCAAAGAAGTGTGGCAAACGTACGTACTGCTCCTCAGGCTGGGCCCACAGCCTAGCTTTCGCTTCTCTGAGAGTGCTGTCCCGAGTCTCCTCCTGGAGCCAGTCGTCAGCACGGTGCCTTTTGGCACTGCAGTTCTCTTTCAGTCAGGGAGGCCGTGCGACTGGCAAAGGGAGTCTGCGCAGCACTGCCTTCGCGAGGCTCTTTGACGACTGGGGCACTCAACCCAGGCAAGCCAGAGAGCAGTACGTTGCCCTTGCTATGAATGTGAAGAGCTTTCTCCAGGGCCCTGTTGAGGCTAAGGTTCCTCAGAAGCCAGGAGCCGCCGTTCCGGCACGGAGAGAAGTCATCCTGCGAACTTGGCGAACGAGCTCCTATCCTGTGTGCCCCCAGGAGCGTCGCAGAGTTAAGGCACTCCGTGGTGGAGTATGGCCTCATGGAAGCCACTGCACACCCAACTCCCCCGACGTGAAACACTGGAACTTACCTTGAGGCCTGAGGTCACCTTTCGTTCGGCCGGAGCTGAACATGTGGTGCCGTGGGAGGGGTTCCTAGAAAGGGATCGCCAGCACGGTTTTCGTTTTGAGAGAACACGCAGCCTCGGCCCACAACGACAATCCTGCCGTGCAGAGACGTCGGGCCGCTAGTGCTGTTCAGGCAGCTTTGAAGCCAAGCGCAAGGCGCCTCCAAACGGGGAGAAAGCGTACTCTCCCCTCCGCGTCCCACGTTCAAGCTGAATGACGCAGCATGTTTCTCGGAAGGCTGTGCCGAGCTATCTAGTACAAGGGAGAGAGTGCCTGCCTCTGCTGAGAAAGGTTTTGACGTGGGGATTGCTGGACATGAGGAAGAGCGTTCCCCAGGCCGTGCAAAGTTTAGGCTTTGGTGACTCTGGATGGTCCCAAGGGTCCAGAATTGTCCCTGGGAAAGCTGTCCTCTTTTTCTTTCTCCGGCTGGAAGTAAACAGCTGGCAACCGACTGCCGTACGCAGACGTCCTGGGGGAGCCCCCCGGTTTCATTTGGGATGCACGTGGGTGTCTCACAGAAGAGCCCAAATTCCTAATTGGGGGCACACCAGCATGGAATGTAAGGCTGTTTAGAACTGTGTACCCTGAGGCCGTTGGAAGGCCGTACGGACGAGAGCTTTCGAGCGAACAGGGCAGCGCTTCGCCATCATCGTTGCCCGTTCACGGAGCTTAATCAAACGAATGCCTTTACTTCCTGTGGTTCAAACGCAACAGAGGAGTTGGAAGGCATACAGTGCCCTTTGACAGTTGTTACGACGAACGTGAGTGCACAGTGTCTCGTGAAAGAAATCCCTAGCACTGTTGAAGCATCCCGTTAACGCATGCTTCTTCGCTCCTATGGCACTCCGAGGTGGTACTGACGGGGGAAATCTGGACTTTTATTCGAGGCCGGGGGGCTCACAATTCTTTTGTCGGCGAGCTCCAGAGTGCTCTTGCTGAAGCTCCCAGCAAGGACCTGAGAGCAGCAGGCCTCACACGAGTACACTCAGACGGCTTCCATCACGAGTAAACTCAGACCTCTTATGTGAGGCCTTCCGGCAGCAAAGAGAAGGTGGACGCGAGGAGTGTGCTTCAGGCAGCTTAGGACCCGCAACTGTCTCGTCTACCACGGAGGGGAATAAGGTTTGCCCAGGGTCGCCCAGTTTCAAAACTGAGCTCACGTTGTTATCCTCAGTGGTTTCCGATTACCTGAAGGAAACACACGGGAGGAACAGGGCCCTTCCATGGAGGCCCTTTTGGGCACAGGGACCTCTGCGTGGGATCTACTGGGTAAGTATGGCAGTACCTTAGATAGGCCTCAGGGACCAAGGCTGTGGTCTGGCTCATGTCTTAGCTGTGTTAAGTGTGGAAAACGTGCTGGTCCTCAGGCTGGGCCCACAGCCTAGCTTTCGCTTCTCTGAGAGTGCTGTCCCGAGTCTCCTCCTGGAGCCAGTCGTCAGCACGGTGCCTTTTGGCACTGCAGTTCTCTTTCAGTCAGGGAGGCCGTGCGACTGGCAAAGGGAGTCTGCGCAGCACTGCCTTCGCGAGGCTCTTTGACGACTGGGGCACTCAACCCAGGCAAGCCAGAGAGCAGTACGTTGCCCTTGCTATGAATGTGAAGAGCTTTCTCCAGGGCTCTGTTGAGGCTAAGGTTCCTCAGAAGCCAGGAGCCGCCGTTCCGGCACGGAGAGAAGTCATCCTGCGAACTTGGCGAACGAGCTCCTATCCTGTGTGCCCCCAGGAGCGTCGCAGAGTTAAGGCACTCCGTGGTGGAGTATGGCCTCATGGAAGCCACTGCACACCCAACTCCCCCGACGTGAAACACTGGAACTTACCTTGAGGCCTGAGGTCACCTTTCGTTCGGCCGGAGCTGAACATGTGGTGCCGTGGGAGGGGTTCCTAGAAAGGGATCGCCAGCACGGTTTTCGTTTTGAGAGAACACGCAGCCTCGGCCCACAACGACAATCCTGCCGTGCAGAGACGTCGGGCCGCTAGTGCTGTTCAGGCAGCTTTGAAGCCAAGCGCAAGGCGCCTCCAAACGGGGAGAAAGCGTACTCTCCCCTCCGCGTCCCACGTTCAAGCTGAATGACGCAGCATGTTTCTCGGAAGGCTCTGCCGAGCTATCTAGTACGAGGGAGAAGGCGCTTGCCTCTGCTGAGATAGGTTTGACGTGGGGATGGCTGGACAGGCGGAAGAGCATTCCCCAGGCCGTGCAAAGTTTAGGCCTTGGTGATTCCGGATGGTCCCAAGGGTCCAGAGTTGTCCCTGGGAAAGCTGTCCTTTTCCCTCTTTTTCCGGCTGGAAGTACACCTCCGGCATCCGACTGCCGTTCGGAGACGTCCTGGGGGAGACGCCCTGCTTTCACTTTGGACGCACACTGGTGTTTCTCAGAAGAGCCCAAATTCCTCCCTGCGGGTGGGGAGGTTGGCACACTGGCATGGAATGTAAGGCTGTTCAGAACTGCGTACCTTGAGGCCGTGTGAAGGCCGTACGAACGAGAGCTTTCGAGCGAACAGGGCAGCGCTTCGCCATCATCGTTGCACATTCACGGAGCTGAATCAAACGAACGCATTTACTTCCTGTGGCTCAAACACAGCCGAGGAGTTGGAAGGCATACAGTGCCCTTTGACAGTTGTTACAACGAACGTGAGTTCACAGTGTCTCGTGAAATACCTTCCACGGTCGAAGCATTCCGTTAAGGCATGCCCCTCCGCTCCCTCTGGCGCTCCGAGATGTTAATAACGGGGGAAATCTGGACTTTTGCTTGAGGCCGGGGTGGGGCGGGGGGACTCACAGTTCTTCTGCCGGCGAGCTCCAGAGCGCTCCTGCTGAAGCTCCCAGCAAGGAACTGAGAGCAGCAGGCCTCACACGAGTACACTCAGACTTCTTCTGTCACGAGTCAACTCAGACTTCTTATGTGAGGCCTTCCGGCAGCAAAGAGAAGGTGCGCGCGAGGATTGTGCTTCAAGCAGCTCAGGACCCGCCACTGTCTGCCACGGAGGGGAATAAGGTTTGGCCAGGGTCGCCCAGCTTCATACCTGAGCTCATACGGGTATCCTCAGTGGTTTCTGATTACCTCAAGGAAGCACAACGGGAGGAACAGGGCCCTTCCATGGAGGCCCTTTTGGGCACAGGGACCTCTGCGTGGGATCTACTGGGTAAGTATGGCAGTACCTTAGGGAGGCCTCAGGGACCAAGGCTCTCTGGCTCACGCCTAGCTGTGCAAAGAAGTGTGGCAAACGTACGTACTGCTCCTCAGGCTGGGCCCACAGCCTAGCTTTCGCTTCTCTGAGAGTGCTGTCCCGAGTCTCCTCCTGGAGCCAGTCGTCAGCACGGTGCCTTTTGGCACTGCAGTTCTCTTTCAGTCAGGGAGGCCGTGCGACTGGCAAAGGGAGTCTGCGCAGCACTGCCTTCGCGAGGCTCTTTGACGACTGGGGCACTCAACCCAGGCAAGCCAGAGAGCAGTACGTTGCCCTTGCTATGAATGTGAAGAGCTTTCTCCAGGGCCCTGTTGAGGCTAAGGTTCCTCAGAAGCCAGGAGCCGCCGTTCCGGCACGGAGAGAAGTCATCCTGCGAACTTGGCGAACGAGCTCCTATCCTGTGTGCCCCCAGGAGCGTCGCAGAGTTAAGGCACTCCGTGGTGGAGTATGGCCTCATGGAAGCCACTGCACACCCAACTCCCCCGACGTGAAACACTGGAACTTACCTTGAGGCCTGAGGTCACCTTTCGTTCGGCCGGAGCTGAACATGTGGTGCCGTGGGAGGGGTTCCTAGAAAGGGATCGCCAGCACGGTTTTCGTTTTGAGAGAACACGCAGCCTCGGCCCACAACGACAATCCTGCCGTGCAGAGACGTCGGGCCGCTAGTGCTGTTCAGGCAGCTTTGAAGCCAAGCGCAAGGCGCCTCCAAACGGGGAGAAAGCGTACTCTCCCCTCCGCGTCCCACGTTCAAGCTGAATGACGCAGCATGTTTCTCGGAAGGCTGTGCCGAGCTATCTAGTACAAGGGAGAGAGTGCCTGCCTCTGCTGAGAAAGGTTTTGACGTGGGGATTGCTGGACATGAGGAAGAGCGTTCCCCAGGCCGTGCAAAGTTTAGGCTTTGGTGACTCTGGATGGTCCCAAGGGTCCAGAATTGTCCCTGGGAAAGCTGTCCTCTTTTTCTTTCTCCGGCTGGAAGTAAACAGCTGGCAACCGACTGCCGTACGCAGACGTCCTGGGGGAGCCCCCCGGTTTCATTTGGGATGCACGTGGGTGTCTCACAGAAGAGCCCAAATTCCTAATTGGGGGCACACCAGCATGGAATGTAAGGCTGTTTAGAACTGTGTACCCTGAGGCCGTTGGAAGGCCGTACGGACGAGAGCTTTCGAGCGAACAGGGCAGCGCTTCGCCATCATCGTTGCCCGTTCACGGAGCTTAATCAAACGAATGCCTTTACTTCCTGTGGTTCAAACGCACCAGAGGAGTTGGAAGGCATACAGTGCCCTTTGACAGTTGTTACGACGAACGTGAGTGCACAGTGTCTCGTGAAAGAAATCCCTAGCACTGTTGAAGCATCCTGTTAACGCATGCTTCTTCGCTCCTATGGCACTCCGAGGTGGTACTGACGGGGGAAATCTGGACTTTTATTCGAGGCCGGGGGGCTCACAATTCTTTTGTCGGCGAGCTCCAGAGTGCTCTTGCTGAAGCTCCCAGCAAGGACCTGAGAGCAGCAGGCCTCACACGAGTACACTCAGACGGCTTCCATCACGAGTAAACTCAGACCTCTTATGTGAGGCCTTCCGGCAGCAAAGAGAAGGTGGACGCGAGGAGTGTGCTTCAGGCAGCTTAGGACCCGCAACTGTCTCGTCTACCACGGAGGGGAATAAGGTTTGCCCAGGGTCGCCCAGTTTCAAAACTGAGCTCACGTTGTTATCCTCAGTGGTTTCCGATTACCTGAAGGAAACACACGGGAGGAACAGGGCCCTTCCATGGAGGCCCTTTTGGGCACAGGGACTTCTGCGTGGGATCTACTGGGTAAGTATGGCAGTACCTTAGATAGGCCTCAGGGACCAAGGCTGTGGTCTGGCTCATGTCTTAGCTGTGTTAAGTGTGGAAAACGTGCTGGTCCTCAGGCTGGGCCCACAGCCTAGCTTTCGCTTCTGTGAGAGTGCTGTCCCGAGTCTCCTCCTGGAGCCAGTCGTCAGCACGGTGCCTTTTGGCACTGCAGTTCTCTTTCAGTCAGGGAGGCCGTGCGACTGGCAAAGGGAGTCTGCGCAGCACTGCCTTCGCGAGGCTCTTTGACGACTGGGGCACTCAACCCAGGCAAGCCAGAGAGCAGTACGTTGCCCTTGCTATGAATGTGAAGAGCTTTCTCCAGGGCTCTGTTGAGGCTAAGGTTCCTCAGAAGCCAGGAGCCGCCGTTCCGGCACGGAGAGAAGTCATCCTGCGAACTTGGCGAACGAGCTCCTATCCTGTGTGGCCCCAGGAGCGTCGCAGAGTTAAGGCACTCCGTGGTGGAGTATGGCCTCATGGAAGCCACTGCACACCCAACTCCCCCGACGTGAAACACTGGAACTTACCTTGAGGCCTGAGGTCACCTTTCGTTCGGCCGGAGCTGAACATGTGGTGCCGTGGGAGGGGTTCCTAGAAAGGGATCGCCAGCACGGTTTTCGTTTTGAGAGAACACGCAGCCTCGGCCCACAACGACAATCCTGCCGTGCAGAGACGTCGGGCCGCTAGTGCTGTTCAGGCAGCTTTGAAGCCAAGCGCAAGGCGCCTCCAAACGGGGAGAAAGCGTACTCTCCCCTCCGCGTCCCACGTTCAAGCTGAATGACGCAGCATGTTTCTCGGAAGGCTGTGCCGAGCTATCTAGTACAAGGGAGAGAGTGCCTGCCTCTGCTGAGAAAGGTTTTGACGTGGGGATTGCTGGACATGAGGAAGAGCGTTCCCCAGGCCGTGCAAAGTTTAGGCTTTGGTGACTCTGGATGGTCCCAAGGGTCCAGAATTGTCCCTGGGAAAGCTGTCCTCTTTTTCTTTCTCCGGCTGGAAGTAAACAGCTGGCAACCGACTGCCGTACGCAGACGTCCTGGGGGAGCCCCCCGGTTTCATTTGGGATGCACGTGGGTGTCTCACAGAAGAGCCCAAATTCCTAATTGGGGGCACACCAGCATGGAATGTAAGGCTGTTTAGAACTGTGTACCCTGAGGCCGTTGGAAGGCCGTACGGACGAGAGCTTTCGAGCGAACAGGGCAGCGCTTCGCCATCATCGTTGCCCGTTCACGGAGCTGAATCAAACGAATGCCTTTACTTCCTGTGGCTCAAACGCAACAGAGGAGTTGGAAGGCATACAGTGCCCTTTGACAGTTGTTACGACGAACGTGAGTTCACAGTGTCTCGTGAAATACCTTCCACGGTCGAAGCATTCCGTTAAGGCATGCCCCTCCGCTCCCTCTGGCGCTCCGAGGTGTTACTAACGGGGGAAATCTGGACTTTTGCTTGAGGCCGGGGTGGGGCGGGGGGACTCACAATTCTTCTGCCGGCGAGCTCCAGAGCGCTCCTTCTGAAGCTCCCAGCAAGGAACTGAGAGCAGCAGGCCTCACACGAGTACACTCAGACTTCTTCTGTCACGAGTCAACTCAGACTTCTTATGTGAGGCCTTCCGGCAGCAAAGAGAAGGTGCGCGCGAGGAGTGTGCATAAGGCAGCTTAGGACCCGCAACTGTCTCGTCTACCACGGAGGGGAATAAGGTTTGACCAGGGTCGCCCAGTTTCAAAGCTGAGCTCACGTTGTTATCCTCAGTGGTTTCCGATTACCTGAAGGAAACACACGGGAGGAACAGGGCCCTTCCATGGAGGCCCTTTTGGGCACAGGGACCTCTGCGTGGGATCTACTGGATAAGTATGGCAGTACCTTAGATAGGCCTCAGTGACCAAGGCTGTCGTCTGGCTCATGCCTTAGCTGTGTTAAGTGTGGAAAACGTGCTGGTCCTCAGGCTGGGCCCACAGCCTAGCTTTCGCTTCTGTGAGAGTGCTGTCCCGAGTATCCTCCTGGAGCCAGTCGTCAGCACGGTGCCTTTTGGCACTGCAGTTCTCTTTCAGTCAAGGAGGCCGTGCGACTGGCAAAGGGAGTCTGCGCAGCACTGCCTTCACGAAGCTCTTTGACGACTGGGGCACTCAACCCAGGCAAGCCAGAGAGCAGTACGTTGCCCTTGCTATGAATGTGAAGAGCTTTCTCCAGGGCCCTGTTGAGGCTAAGGTTCCTCAGAAGCCAGGAGCCGCCGTTCCGGCACGGAGAGAAGTCATCCTGCGAACTTGGCGAACGAGCTCCTATCCTGTGTGCCCCCAGGAGCGTCGCAGAGTTAAGGCACTCCGTGGTGGAGTATGGCCTCATGGAAGCCACTGCACACCCAACTCCCCCGACGTGAAACACTGGAACTTACCTTGAGGCCTGAGGTCACCTTTCGTTCGGCCGGAGCTGAACATGTGGTGCCGTGGGAGGGGTTCCTAGAAAGGGATCGCCAGCACGGTTTTCGTTTTGAGAGAACACGCAGCCTCGGCCCACAACGACAATCCTGCCGTGCAGAGACGTCGGGCCGCTAGTGCTGTTCAGGCAGCTTTGAAGCCAAGCGCAAGGCGCCTCCAAACGGGGAGAAAGCGTACTCTCCCCTCCGCGTCCCACGTTCAAGCTGAATGACGCAGCATGTTTCTCGGAAGGCTGTGCCGAGCTATCTAGTACAAGGGAGAGAGTGCCTGCCTCTGCTGAGAAAGGTTTTGACGTGGGGATTGCTGGACATGAGGAAGAGCGTTCCCCAGGCCGTGCAAAGTTTAGGCTTTGGTGACTCTGGATGGTCCCAAGGGTCCAGAATTGTCCCTGGGAAAGCTGTCCTCTTTTTCTTTCTCCGGCTGGAAGTAAACAGCTGGCAACCGACTGCCGTACGCAGACGTCCTGGGGGAGCCCCCCGGTTTCATTTGGGATGCACGTGGGTGTCTCACAGAAGAGCCCAAATTCCTAATTGGGGGCACACCAGCATGGAATGTAAGGCTGTTTAGAACTGTGTACCCTGAGGCCGTTGGAAGGCCGTACGGACGACAGCTTTCGAGCGAACAGGGCAGCGCTTCGCCATCATCGTTGCCCGTTCACGGAGCTTAATCAAACGAATGCCTTTACTTCCTGTGGTTCAAACGCACCAGAGGAGTTGGAAGGCATACAGTGCCCTTTGACAGTTGTTACGACGAACGTGAGTGCACAGTGTCTCGTGAAAGAAATCCCTAGCACTGTTGAAGCATCCCGTTAACGCATGCTTCTTCGCTCCTATGGCACTCCGAGGTGGTACTGACGGGGGAAATCTGGACTTTTATTCGAGGCCGGGGGGCTCACAATTCTTTTGTCGGCGAGCTCCAGAGTGCTCTTGCTGAAGCTCCCAGCAAGGACCTGAGAGCAGCAGGCCTCACACGAGTACACTCAGACGGCTTCCATCACGAGTAAACTCAGACCTCTTATGTGAGGCCTTCCGGCAGCAAAGAGAAGGTGGACGCGAGGAGTGTGCTTCAGGCAGCTTAGGACCCGCAACTGTCTCGTCTACCACGGAGGGGAATAAGGTTTGACCAGGGTCGCCCAGTTTCAAAGCTGAGCTCACGTTGTTATCCTCAGTGGTTTCCGATTACCTGAAGGAAACACACGGGAGGAACAGGGCCCTTCCATGGAGGCCCTTTTGGGCACAGGGACCTCTGCGTGGGATCTACTGGATAAGTATGGCAGTACCTTAGATAGGCCTCAGTGACCAAGGCTGTCGTCTGGCTCATGCCTTAGCTGTGTTAAGTGTGGAAAACGTGCTGGTCCTCAGGCTGGGCCCACAGCCTAGCTTTCGCTTCTGTGAGAGTGCTGTCCCGAGTATCCTCCTGGAGCCAGTCGTCAGCACGGTGCCTTTTGGCACTGCAGTTCTCTTTCAGTCAAGGAGGCCGTGCGACTGGCAAAGGGAGTCTGCGCAGCACTGCCTTCACGAAGCTCTTTGACGACTGGGGCACTCAACCCAGGCAAGCCAGAGAGCAGTACGTTGCCCTTGCTATGAATGTGAAGAGCTTTCTCCAGGGCCCTGTTGAGGCTAAGGTTCCTCAGAAGCCAGGAGCCGCCGTTCCGGCACGGAGAGAAGTCATCCTGCGAACTTGGCGAACGAGCTCCTATCCTGTGTGCCCCCAGGAGCGTCGCAGAGTTAAGGCACTCCGTGGTGGAGTATGGCCTCATGGAAGCCACTGCACACCCAACTCCCCCGACGTGAAACACTGGAACTTACCTTGAGGCCTGAGGTCACCTTTCGTTCGGCCGGAGCTGAACATGTGGTGCCGTGGGAGGGGTTCCTAGAAAGGGATCGCCAGCACGGTTTTCGTTTTGAGAGAACACGCAGCCTCGGCCCACAACGACAATCCTGCCGTGCAGAGACGTCGGGCCGCTAGTGCTGTTCAGGCAGCTTTGAAGCCAAGCGCAAGGCGCCTCCAAACGGGGAGAAAGCGTACTCTCCCCTCCGCGTCCCACGTTCAAGCTGAATGACGCAGCATGTTTCTCGGAAGGCTGTGCCGAGCTATCTAGTACAAGGGAGAGAGTGCCTGCCTCTGCTGAGAAAGGTTTTGACGTGGGGATTGCTGGACATGAGGAAGAGCGTTCCCCAGGCCGTGCAAAGTTTAGGCTTTGGTGACTCTGGATGGTCCCAAGGGTCCAGAATTGTCCCTGGGAAAGCTGTCCTCTTTTTCTTTCTCCGGCTGGAAGTAAACAGCTGGCAACCGACTGCCGTACGCAGACGTCCTGGGGGAGCCCCCCGGTTTCATTTGGGATGCACGTGGGTGTCTCACAGAAGAGCCCAAATTCCTAATTGGGGGCACACCAGCATGGAATGTAAGGCTGTTTAGAACTGTGTACCCTGAGGCCGTTGGAAGGCCGTACGGACGACAGCTTTCGAGCGAACAGGGCAGCGCTTCGCCATCATCGTTGCCCGTTCACGGAGCTTAATCAAACGAATGCCTTTACTTCCTGTGGTTCAAACGCACCAGAGGAGTTGGAAGGCATACAGTGCCCTTTGACAGTTGTTACGACGAACGTGAGTGCACAGTGTCTCGTGAAAGAAATCCCTAGCACTGTTGAAGCATCCCGTTAACGCATGCTTCTTCGCTCCTATGGCACTCCGAGGTGGTACTGACGGGGGAAATCTGGACTTTTATTCGAGGCCGGGGGGCTCACAATTCTTTTGTCGGCGAGCTCCAGAGTGCTCTTGCTGAAGCTCCCAGCAAGGACCTGAGAGCAGCAGGCCTCACACGAGTACACTCAGACGGCTTCCATCACGAGTAAACTCAGACCTCTTATGTGAGGCCTTCCGGCAGCAAAGAGAAGGTGGACGCGAGGAGTGTGCTTCAGGCAGCTTAGGACCCGCAACTGTCTCGTCTACCACGGAGGGGAATAAGGTTTGCCCAGGGTCGCCCAGTTTCAAAACTGAGCTCACGTTGTTATCCTCAGTGGTTTCCGATTACCTGAAGGAAACACACGGGAGGAACAGGGCCCTTCCATGGAGGCCCTTTTGGGCACAGGGACTTCTGCGTGGGATCTACTGGGTAAGTATGGCAGTACCTTAGATAGGTCTCAGGGACCAAGGCTGTGGTCTGGCTCATGTCTTAGCTGTGTTAAGTGTGGAAATCGTGCTGGTCCTCAGGCTGGGCCCACAGCCTAGCTTTCGCTTCTGTGAGAGTGCTGTCCCGAGTCTCCTCCTGGAGCCAGTCGTCAGCACGGTGCCTTTTGGCACTGCAGTTCTCTTTCAGTCAGGGAGGCCGTGCGACTGGCAAAGGGAGTCTGCGCAGCACTGCCTTCGCGAGGCTCTTTGACGACTGGGGCACTCAACCCAGGCAAGCCAGAGAGCAGTACGTTGCCCTTGCTATGAATGTGAAGAGCTTTCTCCAGGGCTCTGTTGAGGCTAAGGTTCCTCAGAAGCCAGGAGCCGCCGTTCCGGCACGGAGAGAAGTCATCCTGCGAACTTGGCGAACGAGCTTC
Source organism: Pseudorca crassidens (assembly GCF_039906515.1). Classification (NCBI taxonomy): domain Eukaryota; kingdom Metazoa; phylum Chordata; class Mammalia; order Artiodactyla; family Delphinidae; genus Pseudorca; species Pseudorca crassidens. The sequence continues at coordinate 162,556 of NW_027136099.1, forward strand.
TATCCTGTGTGCCCCCAGGAGCGTCGCAGAGTTAAGGCACTCCGTGGTGGAGTATGGCCTCATGGAAGCCACTGCACACCCAACTCCCCCGACGTGAAACACTGGAACTTACCTTGAGGCCTGAGGTCACCTTTCGTTCGGCCGGAGCTGAACATGTGGTGCCGTGGGAGGGGTTCCTAGAAAGGGATCGCCAGCACGGTTTTCGTTTTGAGAGAACACGCAGCCTCGGCCCACAACGACAATCCTGCCGTGCAGAGACGTCGGGCCGCTAGTGCTGTTCAGGCAGCTTTGAAGCCAAGCGCAAGGCGCCTCCAAACGGGGAGAAAGCGTACTCTCCCCTCCGCGTCCCACGTTCAAGCTGAATGACGCAGCATGTTTCTCGGAAGGCTCTGCCGAGCTATCTAGTACAAGGGAGAGAGTGCCTGCCTCTGCTGAGAAAGGTTTTGACGTGGGGATGGCTGGACAGGCGGAAGAGCGTTCCCCAGGCCGTGCAAAGTTTAGGCCTTGGTGATTCCGGATGGTCCCAAGGGTCCAGAGTTGTCCCTGGGAAAGCTGTCCTTTTCCCTCTTTTTCCGGCTGGAAGTACACCTCCGGCATCCGACTGCCGTTCGGAGACGTCCTTGGGGAGACGCCCTGCTTTCACTTTGGATGCACACTGCTGTTTCTCAGAAGAGCCCAAATTCCTCCCTGCGGGTGGGGAGGTTGGCACACCGGCATGGAATGTAAGGCTGTTCAGAACTGCGTACCTTGAGGCCGTGTGAAGGCCGTACGAACGAGAGCTTTCGAGCGAACAGGGCAGCGCTTCGCCATCATCGTTGCACATTCACGGAGCTGAATCAAACGAACGCATTTACTTCCTGTGGCTCAAACACAGCCGAGGAGTTGGAAGGCATACAGTGCCCTTTGACAGTTGTTACAACGAACGTGAGTTCACAGTGTCTCGTGAAATACCTTCCACGGTCGAAGCATTCCGTTAAGGCATGCCCCTCCGCTCCCTCTGGCGCTCCGAGGTGTTACTAACGGGGGAAATCTGGACTTTTGCTTGAGGCCGGGGTGGGGCGGGGGGACTCACAATTCTTCTGCCGGCGAGCTCCAGAGCGCTCCTGCTGAAGCTCCCAGCAAGGAACTGAGAGCAGCAGGCCTCACACGAGTACACTCAGACTTCTTCTGTCACGAGTCAACTCAGACTTCTTATGTGAGGCCTTCCGGCAGCAAAGAGAAGGTGGGCGCGAGGAGTGTGCTTCAGGCAGCTTAGGACCCGCAACTGTCTCGTCTACCACGGAGGGGAATAAGGTTTGCCCAGGGTCGCCCAGTTTCAAAGCTGAGCTCACGTTGTTATCCTCAGTGGTTTCCGATTACCTGAAGGAAACACACGGGAGGAACAGGGCCCTTCCATGGAGGCCCTTTTGGGCACAGGGACCTCTGCGTGGGATCTACTGGATAAGTATGGCAGTACCTTAGATAGGCCTCAGTGACCAAGGCTGTCGTCTGGCTCATGCCTTAGCTGTGTTAAGTGTGGAAAACGTGCTGGTCCTCAGGCTGGGCCCACAGCCTAGCTTTCGCTTCTGTGAGAGTGCTGTCCCGAGTCTCCTCCTGGAGCCAGTCGTCAGCACGGTGCCTTTTGGCACTGCAGTTCTCTTTCAGTCAAGGAGGCCGTGCGACTGGCAAAGGGAGTCTGCGCAGCACTGCCTTCGCGAAGCTCTTTGACGACTGGGGCACTCAACCCAGGCAAGCCAGAGAGCAGTACGTTGCCCTTGCTATGAATGTGAAGAGCTTTCTCCAGGGCCCTGTTGAGGCTAAGGTTCCTCAGAAGCCAGGAGCCGCCGTTCCGGCACGGAGAGAAGTCATCCTGCGAACTTGGCGAACGAGCTCCTATCCTGTGTGCCCCCAGGAGCGTCGCAGAGTTAAGGCACTCCGTGGTGGAGTATGGCCTCATGGAAGCCACTGCACACCCAACTCCCCCGACGTGAAACACTGGAACTTACCTTGAGGCCTGAGGTCACCTTTCGTTCGGCCGGAGCTGAACATGTGGTGCCGTGGGAGGGGTTCCTAGAAAGGGATCGCCAGCACGGTTTTCGTTTTGAGAGAACACGCAGCCTCGGCCCACAACGACAATCCTGCCGTGCAGAGACGTCGGGCCGCTAGTGCTGTTCAGGCAGCTTTGAAGCCAAGCGCAAGGCGCCTCCAAACGGGGAGAAAGCGTACTCTCCCCTCCGCGTCCCACGTTCAAGCTGAATGACGCAGCATGTTTCTCGGAAGGCTCTGCCGAGCTATCTAGTACAAGGGAGAGAGTGCCTGCCTCTGCTGAGAAAGGTTTTGACGTGGGGATGGCTGGACAGGCGGAAGAGCGTTCCCCAGGCCGTGCAAAGTTTAGGCCTTGGTGATTCCGGATGGTCCCAAGGGTCCAGAGTTGTCCCTGGGAAAGCTGTCCTTTTCCCTCTTTTTCCGGCTGGAAGTACACCTCCGGCATCCGACTGCCGTTCGGAGACGTCCTTGGGGAGACGCCCTGCTTTCACTTTGGATGCACACTGCTGTTTCTCAGAAGAGCCCAAATTCCTCCCTGCGGGTGGGGAGGTTGGCACACCGGCATGGAATGTAAGGCTGTTCAGAACTGCGTACCTTGAGGCCGTGTGAAGGCCGTACGAACGAGAGCTTTCGAGCGAACAGGGCAGCGCTTCGCCATCATCGTTGCACATTCACGGAGCTGAATCAAACGAACGCATTTACTTCCTGTGGCTCAAACACAGCCGAGGAGTTGGAAGGCATACAGTGCCCTTTGACAGTTGTTACAACGAACGTGAGTTCACAGTGTCTCGTGAAATACCTTCCACGGTCGAAGCATTCCGTTAAGGCATGCCCCTCCGCTCCCTCTGGCGCTCCGAGGTGTTACTAACGGGGGAAATCTGGACTTTTGCTTGAGGCCGGGGTGGGGCGGGGGGACTCACAATTCTTCTGCCGGCGAGCTCCAGAGCGCTCCTGCTGAAGCTCCCAGCAAGGAACTGAGAGCAGCAGGCCTCACACGAGTACACTCAGACTTCTTCTGTCACGAGTCAACTCAGACTTCTTATGTGAGGCCTTCCGGCAGCAAAGAGAAGGTGGGCGCGAGGAGTGTGCTTCAGGCAGCTTAGGACCCGCAACTGTCTCGTCTACCACGGAGGGGAATAAGGTTTGCCCAGGGTCGCCCAGTTTCAAAGCTGAGCTCACGTTGTTATCCTCAGTGGTTTCCGATTACCTGAAGGAAACACACGGGAGGAACAGGGCCCTTCCATGGAGGCCCTTTTGGGCACAGGGACCTCTGCGTGGGATCTACTGGATAAGTATGGCAGTACCTTAGATAGGCCTCAGTGACCAAGGCTGTCGTCTGGCTCATGCCTTAGCTGTGTTAAGTGTGGAAAACGTGCTGGTCCTCAGGCTGGGCCCACAGCCTAGCTTTCGCTTCTGTGAGAGTGCTGTCCCGAGTCTCCTCCTGGAGCCAGTCGTCAGCACGGTGCCTTTTGGCACTGCAGTTCTCTTTCAGTCAAGGAGGCCGTGCGACTGGCAAAGGGAGTCTGCGCAGCACTGCCTTCGCGAAGCTCTTTGACGACTGGGGCACTCAACCCAGGCAAGCCAGAGAGCAGTACGTTGCCCTTGCTATGAATGTGAAGAGCTTTCTCCAGGGCCCTGTTGAGGCTAAGGTTCCTCAGAAGCCAGGAGCCGCCGTTCCGGCACGGAGAGAAGTCATCCTGCGAACTTGGCGAACGAGCTCCTATCCTGTGTGCCCCCAGGAGCGTCGCAGAGTTAAGGCACTCCGTGGTGGAGTATGGCCTCATGGAAGCCACTGCACACCCAACTCCCCCGACGTGAAACACTGGAACTTACCTTGAGGCCTGAGGTCACCTTTCGTTCGGCCGGAGCTGAACATGTGGTGCCGTGGGAGGGGTTCCTAGAAAGGGATCGCCAGCACGGTTTTCGTTTTGAGAGAACACGCAGCCTCGGCCCACAACGACAATCCTGCCGTGCAGAGACGTCGGGCCGCTAGTGCTGTTCAGGCAGCTTTGAAGCCAAGCGCAAGGCGCCTCCAAACGGGGAGAAAGCGTACTCTCCCCTCCGCGTCCCACGTTCAAGCTGAATGACGCAGCATGTTTCTCGGAAGGCTGTGCCGAGCTATCTAGTACAAGGGAGAGAGTGCCTGCCTCTGCTGAGAAAGGTTTTGACGTGGGGATTGCTGGACATGAGGAAGAGCGTTCCCCAGGCCGTGCAAAGTTTAGGCTTTGGTGACTCTGGATGGTCCCAAGGGTCCAGAATTGTCCCTGGGAAAGCTGTCCTCTTTTTCTTTCTCCGGCTGGAAGTAAACAGCTGGCAACCGACTGCCGTACGCAGACGTCCTGGGGGAGCCCCCCGGTTTCATTTGGGATGCACGTGGGTGTCTCACAGAAGAGCCCAAATTCCTAATTGGGGGCACACCAGCATGGAATGTAAGGCTGTTTAGAACTGTGTACCCTGAGGCCGTTGGAAGGCCGTACGGACGAGAGCTTTCGAGCGAACAGGGCAGCGCTTCGCCATCATCGTTGCCCGTTCACGGAGCTTAATCAAACGAATGCCTTTACTTCCTGTGGTTCAAACGCACCAGAGGAGTTGGAAGGCATACAGTGCCCTTTGACAGTTGTTACGACGAACGTGAGTGCACAGTGTCTCGTGAAAGAAATCCCTAGCACTGTTGAAGCATCCTGTTAACGCATGCTTCTTCGCTCCTATGGCACTCCGAGGTGGTACTGACGGGGGAAATCTGGACTTTTATTCGAGGCCGGGGGGCTCACAATTCTTTTGTCGGCGAGCTCCAGAGTGCTCTTGCTGAAGCTCCCAGCAAGGACCTGAGAGCAGCAGGCCTCACACGAGTACACTCAGACGGCTTCCATCACGAGTAAACTCAGACCTCTTATGTGAGGCCTTCCGGCAGCAAAGAGAAGGTGGACGCGAGGAGTGTGCTTCAGGCAGCTTAGGACCCGCAACTGTCTCGTCTACCACGGAGGGGAATAAGGTTTGCCCAGGGTCGCCCAGTTTCAAAACTGAGCTCACGTTGTTATCCTCAGTGGTTTCCGATTACCTGAAGGAAACACACGGGAGGAACAGGGCCCTTCCATGGAGGCCCTTTTGGGCACAGGGACTTCTGCGTGGGATCTACTGGGTAAGTATGGCAGTACCTTAGATAGGCCTCAGGGACCAAGGCTGTGGTCTGGCTCATGTCTTAGCTGTGTTAAGTGTGGAAAACGTGCTGGTCCTCAGGCTGGGCCCACAGCCTAGCTTTCGCTTCTGTGAGAGTGCTGTCCCGAGTCTCCTCCTGGAGCCAGTCGTCAGCACGGTGCCTTTTGGCACTGCAGTTCTCTTTCAGTCAGGGAGGCCGTGCGACTGGCAAAGGGAGTCTGCGCAGCACTGCCTTCGCGAGGCTCTTTGACGACTGGGGCACTCAACCCAGGCAAGCCAGAGAGCAGTACGTTGCCCTTGCTATGAATGTGAAGAGCTTTCTCCAGGGCTCTGTTGAGGCTAAGGTTCCTCAGAAGCCAGGAGCCGCCGTTCCGGCACGGAGAGAAGTCATCCTGCGAACTTGGCGAACGAGCTCCTATCCTGTGTGGCCCCAGGAGCGTCGCAGAGTTAAGGCACTCCGTGGTGGAGTATGGCCTCATGGAAGCCACTGCACACCCAACTCCCCCGACGTGAAACACTGGAACTTACCTTGAGGCCTGAGGTCACCTTTCGTTCGGCCGGAGCTGAACATGTGGTGCCGTGGGAGGGGTTCCTAGAAAGGGATCGCCAGCACGGTTTTCGTTTTGAGAGAACACGCAGCCTCGGCCCACAACGACAATCCTGCCGTGCAGAGACGTCGGGCCGCTAGTGCTGTTCAGGCAGCTTTGAAGCCAAGCGCAAGGCGCCTCCAAACGGGGAGAAAGCGTACTCTCCCCTCCGCGTCCCACGTTCAAGCTGAATGACGCAGCATGTTTCTCGGAAGGCTGTGCCGAGCTATCTAGTACAAGGGAGAGAGTGCCTGCCTCTGCTGAGAAAGGTTTTGACGTGGGGATTGCTGGACATGAGGAAGAGCGTTCCCCAGGCCGTGCAAAGTTTAGGCTTTGGTGACTCTGGATGGTCCCAAGGGTCCAGAATTGTCCCTGGGAAAGCTGTCCTCTTTTTCTTTCTCCGGCTGGAAGTAAACAGCTGGCAACCGACTGCCGTACGCAGACGTCCTGGGGGAGCCCCCCGGTTTCATTTGGGATGCACGTGGGTGTCTCACAGAAGAGCCCAAATTCCTAATTGGGGGCACACCAGCATGGAATGTAAGGCTGTTTAGAACTGTGTACCCTGAGGCCGTTGGAAGGCCGTACGGACGAGAGCTTTCGAGCGAACAGGGCAGCGCTTCGCCATCATCGTTGCCCGTTCACGGAGCTTAATCAAACGAATGCCTTTACTTCCTGTGGTTCAAACGCAACAGAGGAGTTGGAAGGCATACAGTGCCCTTTGACAGTTGTTACGACGAACGTGAGTGCACAGTGTCTCGTGAAAGAAATCCCTAGCACTGTTGAAGCATCCCGTTAACGCATGCTTCTTCGCTCCTATGGCACTCCGAGGTGGTACTGACGGGGGAAATCTGGACTTTTATTCGAGGCCGGGGGGCTCACAATTCTTTTGTCGGCGAGCTCCAGAGTGCTCTTGCTGAAGCTCCCAGCAAGGACCTGAGAGCAGCAGGCCTCACACGAGTACACTCAGACGGCTTCCATCACGAGTAAACTCAGACCTCTTATGTGAGGCCTTCCGGCAGCAAAGAGAAGGTGCGCGCGAGGAGTGTGCTTCAGGCAGCTTAGGACCCGCAACTGTCTCGTCTACCACGGAGGGGAATAAGGTTTGCCCAGGGTCGCCCAGTTTCAAAACTGAGCTCACGTTGTTATCCTCAGTGGTTTCCGATTACCTGAAGGAAACACACGGGAGGAACAGGGCCCTTCCATGGAGGCCCTTTTGGGCACAGGGACCTCTGCGTGGGATCTACTGGGTAAGTATGGCAGTACCTTAGATAGGCCTCAGGGACCAAGGCTGTGGTCTGGCTCATGTCTTAGCTGTGTTAAGTGTGGAAATCGTGCTGGTCCTCAGGCTGGGCCCACAGCCCAGCTTTCGCTTCTCTGAGAGTGCTGTCCCGAGTCTCCTCCTGGAGCCAGTCGTCAGCACGGTGCCTTTTGGCACTGCAGTTCTCTTTCAGTCAGGGAGGCCGTGCGACTGGCAAAGGGAGTCTGCGCAGCACTGCCTTCGCGAGGCTCTTTGACGACTGGGGCACTCAACCCAGGCAAGCCAGAGAGCAGTACGTTGCCCTTGCTATGAATGTGAAGAGCTTTCTCCAGGGCTCTGTTGAGGCTAAGGTTCCTCAGAAGCCAGGAGCCGCCGTTCCGGCACGGAGAGAAGTCATCCTGCGAACTTGGCGAACGAGCTCCTATCCTGTGTGCCCCCAGGAGCGTCGCAGAGTTAAGGCACTCCGTGGTGGAGTATGGCCTCATGGAAGCCACTGCACACCCAACTCCCCCGACGTGAAACACTGGAACTTACCTTGAGGCCTGAGGTCACCTTTCGTTCGGCCGGAGCTGAACATGTGGTGCCGTGGGAGGGGTTCCTAGAAAGGGATCGCCAGCACGGTTTTCGTGTTGAGAGAACACGCAGCCTCGGCCCACAACGACAATCCTGCCGTGCAGAGACGTCGGGCCGCTAGTGCTGTTCAGGCAGCTTTGAAGCCAAGCGCAAGGCGCCTCCAAACGGGGAGAAAGCGTACTCTCCCCTCCGCGTCCCACGTTCAAGCTGAATGACGCAGCATGTTTCTCGGAAGGCTCTGCCGAGCTATCTAGTACGAGGGAGAAGGCGCTTGCCTCTGCTGAGAAAGGTTTTGACGTGGGGATGGCTGGACAGGCGGAAGAGCGTTCCCCAGGCCGTGCAAAGTTTAGGCCTTGGTGATTCCGGATGGTCCCAAGGGTCCAGAGTTGTCCCTGGGAAAGCTGTCCTTTTCCCTCTTTTTCCGGCTGGAAGTACACCTCCGGCATCCGACTGCCGTTCGGAGACGTCCTGGGGGAGACGCCCTGCTTTCACTTTGGACGCACACTGGTGTTTCTCAGAAGAGCCCAAATTCCTCCCTGCGGGTGGGGAGGTTGGCACACTGGCATGGAATGTAAGGCTGTTCAGAACTGCGTACCTTGAGGCCTTGTGAAGGCCGTACGAACGAGAGCTTTCGAGCGAACAGGGCAGCGCTTCGCCATCATCGTTGCACATTCACGGAGCTGAATCAAACGAACGCATTTACTTCCTGTGGCTCAAACACAGCCGAGGAGTTGGAAGGCATACAGTGCCCTTTGACAGTTGTTACAACGAACGTGAGTTCACAGTGTCTCGTGAAATACCTTCCACGGTCGAAGCATTCCGTTAAGGCATGCCCCTCCGCTCCCTCTGGCGCTCCGAGGTGTTACTAACGGGGGAAATCTGGACTTTTGCTTGAGGCCGGGGTGGGGCGGGGGGACTCACAATTCTTCTGCCGGCGAGCTCCAGAGCGCTCCTTCTGAAGCTCCCAGCAAGGAACTGAGAGCAGCAGGCCTCACACGAGTACACTCAGACTTCTTCTGTCACGAGTCAACTCAGACTTCTTATGTGAGGCCTTCCGGCAGCAAAGAGAAGGTGCGCGCGAGGAGTGTGCATAAGGCAGCTTAGGACCCGCAACTGTCTCGTCTACCACGGAGGGGAATAAGGTTTGACCAGGGTCGCCCAGTTTCAAAGCTGAGCTCACGTTGTTATCCTCAGTGGTTTCCGATTACCTGAAGGAAACACACGGGAGGAACAGGGCCCTTCCATGGAGGCCCTTTTGGGCACAGGGACCTCTGCGTGGGATCTACTGGATAAGTATGGCAGTACCTTAGATAGGCCTCAGTGACCAAGGCTGTCGTCTGGCTCATGCCTTAGCTGTGTTAAGTGTGGAAAACGTGCTGGTCCTCAGGCTGGGCCCACAGCCTAGCTTTCGCTTCTGTGAGAGTGCTGTCCCGAGTATCCTCCTGGAGCCAGTCGTCAGCACGGTGCCTTTTGGCACTGCAGTTCTCTTTCAGTCAAGGAGGCCGTGCGACTGGCAAAGGGAGTCTGCGCAGCACTGCCTTCACGAAGCTCTTTGACGACTGGGGCACTCAACCCAGGCAAGCCAGAGAGCAGTACGTTGCCCTTGCTATGAATGTGAAGAGCTTTCTCCAGGGCCCTGTTGAGGCTAAGGTTCCTCAGAAGCCAGGAGCCGCCGTTCCGGCACGGAGAGAAGTCATCCTGCGAACTTGGCGAACGAGCTCCTATCCTGTGTGCCCCCAGGAGCGTCGCAGAGTTAAGGCACTCCGTGGTGGAGTATGGCCTCATGGAAGCCACTGCACACCCAACTCCCCCGACGTGAAACACTGGAACTTACCTTGAGGCCTGAGGTCACCTTTCGTTCGGCCGGAGCTGAACATGTGGTGCCGTGGGAGGGGTTCCTAGAAAGGGATCGCCAGCACGGTTTTCGTTTTGAGAGAACACGCAGCCTCGGCCCACAACGACAATCCTGCCGTGCAGAGACGTCGGGCCGCTAGTGCTGTTCAGGCAGCTTTGAAGCCAAGCGCAAGGCGCCTCCAAACGGGGAGAAAGCGTACTCTCCCCTCCGCGTCCCACGTTCAAGCTGAATGACGCAGCATGTTTCTCGGAAGGCTGTGCCGAGCTATCTAGTACAAGGGAGAGAGTGCCTGCCTCTGCTGAGAAAGGTTTTGACGTGGGGATTGCTGGACATGAGGAAGAGCGTTCCCCAGGCCGTGCAAAGTTTAGGCTTTGGTGACTCTGGATGGTCCCAAGGGTCCAGAATTGTCCCTGGGAAAGCTGTCCTCTTTTTCTTTCTCCGGCTGGAAGTAAACAGCTGGCAACCGACTGCCGTACGCAGACGTCCTGGGGGAGCCCCCCGGTTTCATTTGGGATGCACGTGGGTGTCTCACAGAAGAGCCCAAATTCCTAATTGGGGGCACACCAGCATGGAATGTAAGGCTGTTTAGAACTGTGTACCCTGAGGCCGTTGGAAGGCCGTACGGACGAGAGCTTTCGAGCGAACAGGGCAGCGCTTCGCCATCATCGTTGCCCGTTCACGGAGCTTAATCAAACGAATGCCTTTACTTCCTGTGGTTCAAACGCACCAGAGGAGTTGGAAGGCATACAGTGCCCTTTGACAGTTGTTACGACGAACGTGAGTGCACAGTGTCTCGTGAAAGAAATCCCTAGCACTGTTGAAGCATCCCGTTAACGCATGCTTCTTCGCTCCTATGGCACTCCGAGGTGGTACTGACGGGGGAAATCTGGACTTTTATTCGAGGCCGGGGGGCTCACAATTCTTTTGTCGGCGAGCTCCAGAGTGCTCTTGCTGAAGCTCCCAGCAAGGACCTGAGAGCAGCAGGCCTCACACGAGTACACTCAGACGGCTTCCATCACGAGTAAACTCAGACCTCTTATGTGAGGCCTTCCGGCAGCAAAGAGAAGGTGGACGCGAGGAGTGTGCTTCAGGCAGCTTAGGACCCGCAACTGTCTCGTCTACCACGGAGGGGAATAAGGTTTGCCCAGGGTCGCCCAGTTTCAAAACTGAGCTCACGTTGTTATCCTCAGTGGTTTCCGATTACCTGAAGGAAACACACGGGAGGAACAGGGCCCTTCCATGGAGGCCCTTTTGGGCACAGGGACTTCTGCGTGGGATCTACTGGGTAAGTATGGCAGTACCTTAGATAGGCCTCAGGGACCAAGGCTGTGGTCTGGCTCATGTCTTAGCTGTGTTAAGTGTGGAAATCGTGCTGGTCCTCAGGCTGGGCCCACAGCCTAGCTTTCACTTCTGTGAGAGTGCTGTCCCGAGTCTCCTCCTGGAGCCAGTCGTCAGCACGGTGCCTTTTGGCACTGCAGGTCTCTTTCAGTCAGGGAGGCCGTGCGACTGGCAAAGGGAGTCTGCGCAGCACTGCCTTCGCGAGGCTCTTTGACGACTGGGGCACTCAACCCAGGCAACCCAGAGAGGAGTACACTGCCTTTGCTATGAATGTGAAGAGCTGTCTCCAGGGGCCTGCTTAGGCTAAGGTTCCTCAGAAGCCAGGAGCCGCCGTTCCGGCACGGAGAGAAGTCATCCTGCGAACTTGGCGAACGAGCTTCTATCCTGTGTGCCCCCAGGAGCGTCGCAGAGTTAAGGCACTCCGTGGTGGAGTATGGCCTCATGGAAGCCACTGCACACCCAACTCCCCCGACGTGAAACACTGGAACTTACCTTGAGGCCTGAGGTCACCTTTCGTTCGGCCGGAGCTGAACATGTGGTGCCGTGGGAGGGGTTCCTAGAAAGGGATCGCCAGCACGGTTTTCGTTTTGAGAGAACACGCAGCCTCGGCCCACAACGACAATCCTGCCGTGCAGAGACGTCGGGCCGCTAGTGCTGTTCAGGCAGCTTTGAAGCCAAGCGCAAGGCGCCTCCAAACGGGGAGAAAGCGTACTCTCCCCTCCGCGTCCCACGTTCAAGCTGAATGACGCAGCATGTTTCTCGGAAGGCTCTGCCGAGCTATCTAGTACAAGGGAGAGAGTGCCTGCCTCTGCTGAGAAAGGTTTTGACGTGGGGATGGCTGGACAGGCGGAAGAGCGTTCCCCAGGCCGTGCAAAGTTTAGGCCTTGGTGATTCCGGATGGTCCCAAGGGTCCAGAGTTGTCCCTGGGAAAGCTGTCCTTTTCCCTCTTTTTCCGGCTGGAAGTACACCTCCGGCATCCGACTGCCGTTCGGAGACGTCCTTGGGGAGACGCCCTGCTTTCACTTTGGATGCACACTGCTGTTTCTCAGAAGAGCCCAAATTCCTCCCTGGGGGTGGGGAGGTTGGCACACTGGCCTGGAATGTAAGGCTGTTCAGAACTGCGTACCTTGAGGCCGTGTGAAGGCCGTACGAACGAGAGCTTTCGAGCGAACAGGGCAGCGCTTCGCCATCATCGTTGCACATTCACGGAGCTGAATCAAACGAACGCATTTACTTCCTGTGGCTCAAACACAGCCGAGGAGTTGGAAGGCATACAGTGCCCTTTGACAGTTGTTACAACGAACGTGAGTTCACAGTGTCTCGTGAAATACCTTCCACGGTCGAAGCATTCCGTTAAGGCATGCCCCTCCGCTCCCTCTGGCGCTCCGAGGTGTTACTAACGGGGGAAATCTGGACTTTTGCTTGAGGCCGGGGTGGGGCGGGGGGACTCACAATTCTTCTGCCGGCGAGCTCCAGAGCGCTCCTGCTGAAGCTCCCAGCAAGGAACTGAGAGCAGCAGGCCTCACACGAGTACACTCAGACTTCTTCTGTCACGAGTCAACTCAGACTTCTTATGTGAGGCCTTCCGGCAGCAAAGAGAAGGTGGGCGCGAGGAGTGTGCTTCAGGCAGCTTAGGACCCGCAACTGTCTCGTCTACCACGGAGGGGAATAAGGTTTGCCCAGGGTCGCCCAGTTTCAAAGCTGAGCTCACGTTGTTATCCTCAGTGGTTTCCGATTACCTGAAGGAAGCACACGGGAGGAACAGGGCCCTTCCATGGAGGCCCTTTTGGGCACAGGGACCTCTGCGTGGGATCTACTGGATAAGTATGGCAGTACCTTAGATAGGCCTCAGTGACCAAGGCTGTCGTCTGGCTCATGCCTTAGCTGTGTTAAGTGTGGAAAACGTGCTGGTCCTCAGGCTGGGCCCACAGCCTAGCTTTCGCTTCTGTGAGAGTGCTGTCCCGAGTCTCCTCCTGGAGCCAGTCGTCAGCACGGTGCCTTTTGGCACTGCAGTTCTCTTTCAGTCAAGGAGGCCGTGCGACTGGCAAAGGGAGTCTGCGCAGCACTGCCTTCGCGAAGCTCTTTGACGACTGGGGCACTCAACCCAGGCAAGCCAGAGAGCAGTACGTTGCCCTTGCTATGAATGTGAAGAGCTTTCTCCAGGGCCCTGTTGAGGCTAAGGTTCCTCAGAAGCCAGGAGCCGCCGTTCCGGCACGGAGAGAAGTCATCCTGCGAACTTGGCGAACGAGCTCCTATCCTGTGTGCCCCCAGGAGCGTCGCAGAGTTAAGGCACTCCGTGGTGGAGTATGGCCTCATGGAAGCCACTGCACACCCAACTCCCCCGACGTGAAACACTGGAACTTACCTTGAGGCCTGAGGTCACCTTTCGTTCGGCCGGAGCTGAACATGTGGTGCCGTGGGAGGGGTTCCTAGAAAGGGATCGCCAGCACGGTTTTCGTTTTGAGAGAACACGCAGCCTCGGCCCACAACGACAATCCTGCCGTGCAGAGACGTCGGGCCGCTAGTGCTGTTCAGGCAGCTTTGAAGCCAAGCGCAAGGCGCCTCCAAACGGGGAGAAAGCGTACTCTCCCCTCCGCGTCCCACGTTCAAGCTGAATGACGCAGCATGTTTCTCGGAAGGCTCTGCCGAGCTATCTAGTACAAGGGAGAGAGTGCCTGCCTCTGCTGAGAAAGGTTTTGACGTGGGGATTGCTGGACATGAGGAAGAGCGTTCCCCAGGCCGTGCAAAGTTTAGGCTTTGGTGACTCTGGATGGTCCCAAGGGTCCAGAATTGTCCCTGGGAAAGCTGTCCTCTTTTTCTTTCTCCGGCTGGAAGTAAACAGCTGGCAACCGACTGCCGTACGCAGACGTCCTGGGGGAGCCCCCCGGTTTCATTTGGGACGCACGTGGGTGTCTCACAGAAGAGCCCAAATTCCTAATTGGGGGCACACCAGCATGGAATGTAAGGCTGTTTAGAACTGCGTACCCTGAGGCCGTTGGAAGGCCATACAGACGAGAGCTTTCGAGCGAACAGGGCAGCGCTTCGCCATCATCGTTGCCCGTTCACGGAGCTTAATCAAACGAATGCCTTTACTTCCTGTGGCTCAAACGCAACAGAGGAGTTGGAAGGCATACAGTGCCCTTTGACAGTTGTTACGACGAACGTGAGTGCACAGTGTCTCGTGAAAGAAATCCCTAGCACTGTTGAAGCATCCCGTTGACGCATGGTTCTTCGCTCCTATGGCACTCCGAGGTGGTACTGAAGGGGGAAATCTGGACTTTTACTTGAGGCCGGGGGGGCTCACAATTCTTTTGTCGGCGAGCTCCAGAGTGCTCTTGCTGAAGCTCCCAGCAAGGACCTGAGAGCAGCAGGCCTCACACGAGTACACTCAGACGGCTTCCATCACGAGTAAACTCAGGCCTGTTATGTGAGGCCTTCGGGCAGCAAAGAGAAGGTGGGCGCGAGGAGTGTGCTTAAGGCAGCTTAGGACCCGCAACTGTCTCGTCTACCACGGAGGGGAATAAGGTTTGCCCAGGGTCGCCCAGTTTCAAAGCTGAGCTCACGTTGTTATCCTCAGTGGTTTCCGATTACTGAAGGAAACACACGGGAGGAACAGGGCCCTTCCATGGAGGCCCTTTTGGGCACAGGGACCTCTGCGTGGGATCTACTGGGTAAGTATGGCAGTACCTTAGATAGGCCTCTGTGACCAAGGCTGTCGTCTGGCTCATGCCTTAGCTGTGTTAAGTGTGGAAAACGTGCTGGTCCTCAGGCTGGGCCCACAGCCTAGCTTTCGCTTCTCTGAGAGTGCTGTCCCGAGTCTCCTCCTGGAGCCAGTCGTCAGCACGGTGCCTTTTGGCACTGCAGTTCTCTTTCAGTCAGGGAGGCCGTGCGACTGGCAAAGGGAGTCTGCGCAGCACTGCCTTCGCGAGGCTCTTTGACGACTGGGGCACTCAACCCAGGCAAGCCAGAGAGCAGTACGTTGCCCTTGCTATGAATGTGAAGAGCTTTCTCCAGGGCTCTGTTGAGGCTAAGGTTCCTCAGAAGCCAGGAGCCGCCGTTCCGGCACGGAGAGAAGTCATCCTGCGAACTTGGCGAACGAGCTCCTATCCTGTGTGCCCCCAGGAGCGTCGCAGAGTTAAGGCACTCCGTGGTGGAGTATGGCCTCATGGAAGCCACTGCACACCCAACTCCCCCGACGTGAAACACTGGAACTTACCTTGAGGCCTGAGGTCACCTTTCGTTCGGCCGGAGCTGAACATGTGGTGCCGTGGGAGGGGTTCCTAGAAAGGGATCGCCAGCACGGTTTTCGTTTTGAGAGAACACGCAGCCTCGGCCCACAACGACAATCCTGCTGTGCAGAGACGTCGGGCCGCTAGTGCTGTTCAGGCAGCTTTGAAGCCAAGCGCAAGGCGCCTCCAAACGGGGAGAAAGCGTACTCTCCCCTCCGCGTCCCACGTTCAAGCTGAATGACGCAGCATGTTTCTCGGAAGGCTCTGCCGAGCTATCTAGTACGAGGGAGAAGGCGCTTGCCTCTGCTGAGAAAGGTTTTGACGTGGGGATGGCTGGACAGGCGGAAGAGCGTTCCCCAGGCCGTGCAAAGTTTAGGCCTTGGTGATTCCGGATGGTCCCAAGGGTCCAGAGTTGTCCCTGGGAAAGCTGTCCTTTTCCCTCTTTTTCCGGCTGGAAGTACACCTCCGGCATCCGACTGCCGTTCGGAGACGTCCTGGGGGAGACGCCCTGCTTTCACTTTGGACGCACACTGGTGTTTCTCAGAAGAGCCCAAATTCCTCCCTGCGGGTGGGGAGGTTGGCACACTGGCATGGAATGTAAGGCTGTTCAGAACTGCGTACCTTGAGGCCGTGTGAAGGCCGTACGAACGAGAGCTTTCGAGCGAACAGGGCAGCGCTTCGCCATCATCGTTGCACATTCACGGAGCTGAATCAAACGAACGCATTTACTTCCTGTGGCTCAAACACAGCCGAGGAGTTGGAAGGCATACAGTGCCCTTTGACAGTTGTTACAACGAACGTGAGTTCACAGTGTCTCGTGAAATACCTTCCACGGTCGAAGCATTCCGTTAAGGCATGCCCCTCCGCTCCCTCTGGCGCTCCGAGGTGTTACTAACGGGGGAAATCTGGACTTTTGCTTGAGGCCGGGGTGGGGCGGGGGGACTCACAATTCTTCTGCCGGCGAGCTCCAGAGCGCTCCTGCTGAAGCTCCCAGCAAGGAACTGAGAGCAGCAGGCCTCACACGAGTACACTCAGACTTCTTCTGTCACGAGTCAACTCAGACTTCTTATGTGAGGCCTTCCGGCAGCAAAGAGAAGGTGCGCGCGAGGAGTGTGCATAAGGCAGCTTAGGACCCGCAACTGTCTCGTCTACCACGGAGGGGAATAAGGTTTGACCAGGGTCGCCCAGTTTCAAAACTGAGCTCACGTTGTTATCCTCAGTGGTTTCCGATTACCTGAAGGAAACACACGGGAGGAACAGGGCCCTTCCATGGAGGCCCTTTTGGGCACAGGGACCTCTGCGTGGGATCTACTGGATAAGTATGGCAGTACCTTAGGGAGGCCTCAGGGACCAAGGCTCTCTGGCTCACGCCTAGCTGTGCAAAGAAGTGTGGCAAACGTACGTACTGCTCCTCAGGCTGGGCCCACAGCCTAGCTTTCGCTTCTGTGAGAGTGCTGTCCCGAGTCTCCTCCTGGAGCCAGTCGTCAGCACGGTGCCTTTTGGCACTGCAGTTCTCTTTCAGTCAAGGAGGCCGTGCGACTGGCAAAGGGAGTCTGCGCAGCACTGCCTTCGCGAAGCTCTTTGACGACTGGGGCACTCAACCCAGGCAAGCCAGAGAGCAGTACGTTGCCCTTGCTATGAATGTGAAGAGCTTTCTCCAGGGCCCTGTTGAGGCTAAGGTTCCTCAGAAGCCAGGAGCCGCCGTTCCGGCACGGAGAGAAGTCATCCTGCGAACTTGGCGAACGAGCTCCTATCCTGTGTGCCCCCAGGAGCGTCGCAGAGTTAAGGCACTCCGTGGTGGAGTATGGCCTCATGGAAGCCACTGCACACCCAACTCCCCCGACGTGAAACACTGGAACTTACCTTGAGGCCTGAGGTCACCTTTCGTTCGGCCGGAGCTGAACATGTGGTGCCGTGGGAGGGGTTCCTAGAAAGGGATCGCCAGCACGGTTTTCGTTTTGAGAGAACACGCAGCCTCGGCCCACAACGACAATCCTGCCGTGCAGAGACGTCGGGCCGCTAGTGCTGTTCAGGCAGCTTTGAAGCCAAGCGCAAGGCGCCTCCAAACGGGGAGAAAGCGTACTCTCCCCTCCGCGTCCCACGTTCAAGCTGAATGACGCAGCATGTTTCTCGGAAGGCTGTGCCGAGCTATCTAGTACAAGGGAGAGAGTGCCTGCCTCTGCTGAGAAAGGTTTTGACGTGGGGATTGCTGGACATGAGGAAGAGCGTTCCCCAGGCCGTGCAAAGTTTAGGCTTTGGTGACTCTGGATGGTCCCAAGGGTCCAGAATTGTCCCTGGGAAAGCTGTCCTCTTTTTCTTTCTCCGGCTGGAAGTAAACAGCTGGCAACCGACTGCCGTACGCAGACGTCCTGGGGGAGCCCCCCGGTTTCATTTGGGATGCACGTGGGTGTCTCACAGAAGAGCCCAAATTCCTAATTGGGGGCACACCAGCATGGAATGTAAGGCTGTTTAGAACTGTGTACCCTGAGGCCGTTGGAAGGCCGTACGGACGAGAGCTTTCGAGCGAACAGGGCAGCGCTTCGCCATCATCGTTGCCCGTTCACGGAGCTTAATCAAACGAATGCCTTTACTTCCTGTGGTTCAAACGCACCAGAGGAGTTGGAAGGCATACAGTGCCCTTTGACAGTTGTTACGACGAACGTGAGTGCACAGTGTCTCGTGAAAGAAATCCCTAGCACTGTTGAAGCATCCCGTTAACGCATGCTTCTTCGCTCCTATGGCACTCCGAGGTGGTACTGACGGGGGAAATCTGGACTTTTATTCGAGGCCGGGGGGCTCACAATTCTTTTGTCGGCGAGCTCCAGAGTGCTCTTGCTGAAGCTCCCAGCAAGGACCTGAGAGCAGCAGGCCTCACACGAGTACACTCAGACGGCTTCCATCACGAGTAAACTCAGACCTCTTATGTGAGGCCTTCCGGCAGCAAAGAGAAGGTGGACGCGAGGAGTGTGCTTCAGGCAGCTTAGGACCCGCAACTGTCTCGTCTACCACGGAGGGGAATAAGGTTTGCCCAGGGTCGCCCAGTTTCAAAACTGAGCTCACGTTGTTATCCTCAGTGGTTTCCGATTACCTGAAGGAAACACACGGGAGGAACAGGGCCCTTCCATGGAGGCCCTTTTGGGCACAGGGACTTCTGCGTGGGATCTACTGGGTAAGTATGGCAGTACCTTAGATAGGCCTCAGGGACCAAGGCTGTGGTCTGGCTCATGTCTTAGCTGTGTTAAGTGTGGAAATCGTGCTGGTCCTCAGGCTGGGCCCACAGCCTAGCTTTCGCTTCTGTGAGAGTGCTGTCCCGAGTCTCCTCCTGGAGCCAGTCGTCAGCACGGTGCCTTTTGGCACTGCAGGTCTCTTTCAGTCAGGGAGGCCGTGCGACTGGCAAAGGGAGTCTGCGCAGCACTGCCTTCGCGAGGCTCTTTGACGACTGGGGCACTCAACCCAGGCAACCCAGAGAGGAGTACACTGCCTTTGCTATGAATGTGAAGAGCTGTCTCCAGGGGCCTGCTTAGGCTAAGGTTCCTCAGAAGCCAGGAGCCGCCGTTCCGGCACGGAGAGAAGTCATCCTGCGAACTTGGCGAACGAGCTTCTATCCTGTGTGCCCCCAGGAGCGTCGCAGAGTTAAGGCACTCCGTGGTGGAGTATGGCCTCATGGAAGCCACTGCACACCCAACTCCCCCGACGTGAAACACTGGAACTTACCTTGAGGCCTGAGGTCACCTTTCGTTCGGCCGGAGCTGAACATGTGGTGCCGTGGGAGGGGTTCCTAGAAAGGGATCGCCAGCACGGTTTTCGTTTTGAGAGAACACGCAGCCTCGGCCCACAACGACAATCCTGCCGTGCAGAGACGTCGGGCCGCTAGTGCTGTTCAGGCAGCTTTGAAGCCAAGCGCAAGGCGCCTCCAAACGGGGAGAAAGCGTACTCTCCCCTCCGCGTCCCACGTTCAAGCTGAATGACGCAGCATGTTTCTCGGAAGGCTCTGCCGAGCTATCTAGTACAAGGGAGAGAGTGCCTGCCTCTGCTGAGAAAGGTTTTGACGTGGGGATGGCTGGACAGGCGGAAGAGCGTTCCCCAGGCCGTGCAAAGTTTAGGCCTTGGTGATTCCGGATGGTCCCAAGGGTCCAGAGTTGTCCCTGGGAAAGCTGTCCTTTTCCCTCTTTTTCCGGCTGGAAGTACACCTCCGGCATCCGACTGCCGTTCGGAGACGTCCTTGGGGAGACGCCCTGCTTTCACTTTGGATGCACACTGCTGTTTCTCAGAAGAGCCCAAATTCCTCCCTGGGGGTGGGGAGGTTGGCACACTGGCCTGGAATGTAAGGCTGTTCAGAACTGCGTACCTTGAGGCCGTGTGAAGGCCGTACGAACGAGAGCTTTCGAGCGAACAGGGCAGCGCTTCGCCATCATCGTTGCACATTCACGGAGCTGAATCAAACGAACGCATTTACTTCCTGTGGCTCAAACACAGCCGAGGAGTTGGAAGGCATACAGTGCCCTTTGACAGTTGTTACAACGAACGTGAGTTCACAGTGTCTCGTGAAATACCTTCCACGGTCGAAGCATTCCGTTAAGGCATGCCCCTCCGCTCCCTCTGGCGCTCCGAGGTGTTACTAACGGGGGAAATCTGGACTTTTGCTTGAGGCCGGGGTGGGGCGGGGGGACTCACAATTCTTCTGCCGGCGAGCTCCAGAGCGCTCCTGCTGAAGCTCCCAGCAAGGAACTGAGAGCAGCAGGCCTCACACGAGTACACTCAGACTTCTTCTGTCACGAGTCAACTCAGACTTCTTATGTGAGGCCTTCCGGCAGCAAAGAGAAGGTGGGCGCGAGGAGTGTGCTTCAGGCAGCTTAGGACCCGCAACTGTCTCGTCTACCACGGAGGGGAATAAGGTTTGCCCAGGGTCGCCCAGTTTCAAAGCTGAGCTCACGTTGTTATCCTCAGTGGTTTCCGATTACCTGAAGGAAGCACACGGGAGGAACAGGGCCCTTCCATGGAGGCCCTTTTGGGCACAGGGACCTCTGCGTGGGATCTACTGGATAAGTATGGCAGTACCTTAGATAGGCCTCAGTGACCAAGGCTGTCGTCTGGCTCATGCCTTAGCTGTGTTAAGTGTGGAAAACGTGCTGGTCCTCAGGCTGGGCCCACAGCCTAGCTTTCGCTTCTGTGAGAGTGCTGTCCCGAGTCTCCTCCTGGAGCCAGTCGTCAGCACGGTGCCTTTTGGCACTGCAGTTCTCTTTCAGTCAAGGAGGCCGTGCGACTGGCAAAGGGAGTCTGCGCAGCACTGCCTTCGCGAAGCTCTTTGACGACTGGGGCACTCAACCCAGGCAAGCCAGAGAGCAGTACGTTGCCCTTGCTATGAATGTGAAGAGCTTTCTCCAGGGCCCTGTTGAGGCTAAGGTTCCTCAGAAGCCAGGAGCCGCCGTTCCGGCACGGAGAGAAGTCATCCTGCGAACTTGGCGAACGAGCTCCTATCCTGTGTGCCCCCAGGAGCGTCGCAGAGTTAAGGCACTCCGTGGTGGAGTATGGCCTCATGGAAGCCACTGCACACCCAACTCCCCCGACGTGAAACACTGGAACTTACCTTGAGGCCTGAGGTCACCTTTCGTTCGGCCGGAGCTGAACATGTGGTGCCGTGGGAGGGGTTCCTAGAAAGGGATCGCCAGCACGGTTTTCGTTTTGAGAGAACACGCAGCCTCGGCCCACAACGACAATCCTGCCGTGCAGAGACGTCGGGCCGCTAGTGCTGTTCAGGCAGCTTTGAAGCCAAGCGCAAGGCGCCTCCAAACGGGGAGAAAGCGTACTCTCCCCTCCGCGTCCCACGTTCAAGCTGAATGACGCAGCATGTTTCTCGGAAGGCTCTGCCGAGCTATCTAGTACAAGGGAGAGAGTGCCTGCCTCTGCTGAGAAAGGTTTTGACGTGGGGATTGCTGGACATGAGGAAGAGCGTTCCCCAGGCCGTGCAAAGTTTAGGCTTTGGTGACTCTGGATGGTCCCAAGGGTCCAGAATTGTCCCTGGGAAAGCTGTCCTCTTTTTCTTTCTCCGGCTGGAAGTAAACAGCTGGCAACCGACTGCCGTACGCAGACGTCCTGGGGGAGCCCCCCGGTTTCATTTGGGACGCACGTGGGTGTCTCACAGAAGAGCCCAAATTCCTAATTGGGGGCACACCAGCATGGAATGTAAGGCTGTTTAGAACTGCGTACCCTGAGGCCGTTGGAAGGCCATACAGACGAGAGCTTTCGAGCGAACAGGGCAGCGCTTCGCCATCATCGTTGCCCGTTCACGGAGCTTAATCAAACGAATGCCTTTACTTCCTGTGGCTCAAACGCAACAGAGGAGTTGGAAGGCATACAGTGCCCTTTGACAGTTGTTACGACGAACGTGAGTGCACAGTGTCTCGTGAAAGAAATCCCTAGCACTGTTGAAGCATCCCGTTGACGCATGGTTCTTCGCTCCTATGGCACTCCGAGGTGGTACTGAAGGGGGAAATCTGGACTTTTACTTGAGGCCGGGGGGGCTCACAATTCTTTTGTCGGCGAGCTCCAGAGTGCTCTTGCTGAAGCTCCCAGCAAGGACCTGAGAGCAGCAGGCCTCACACGAGTACACTCAGACGGCTTCCATCACGAGTAAACTCAGGCCTGTTATGTGAGGCCTTCGGGCAGCAAAGAGAAGGTGGGCGCGAGGAGTGTGCTTAAGGCAGCTTAGGACCCGCAACTGTCTCGTCTACCACGGAGGGGAATAAGGTTTGCCCAGGGTCGCCCAGTTTCAAAGCTGAGCTCACGTTGTTATCCTCAGTGGTTTCCGATTACTGAAGGAAACACACGGGAGGAACAGGGCCCTTCCATGGAGGCCCTTTTGGGCACAGGGACCTCTGCGTGGGATCTACTGGGTAAGTATGGCAGTACCTTAGATAGGCCTCTGTGACCAAGGCTGTCGTCTGGCTCATGCCTTAGCTGTGTTAAGTGTGGAAAACGTGCTGGTCCTCAGGCTGGGCCCACAGCCTAGCTTTCGCTTCTCTGAGAGTGCTGTCCCGAGTCTCCTCCTGGAGCCAGTCGTCAGCACGGTGCCTTTTGGCACTGCAGTTCTCTTTCAGTCAGGGAGGCCGTGCGACTGGCAAAGGGAGTCTGCGCAGCACTGCCTTCGCGAGGCTCTTTGACGACTGGGGCACTCAACCCAGGCAAGCCAGAGAGCAGTACGTTGCCCTTGCTATGAATGTGAAGAGCTTTCTCCAGGGCTCTGTTGAGGCTAAGGTTCCTCAGAAGCCAGGAGCCGCCGTTCCGGCACGGAGAGAAGTCATCCTGCGAACTTGGCGAACGAGCTCCTATCCTGTGTGCCCCCAGGAGCGTCGCAGAGTTAAGGCACTCCGTGGTGGAGTATGGCCTCATGGAAGCCACTGCACACCCAACTCCCCCGACGTGAAACACTGGAACTTACCTTGAGGCCTGAGGTCACCTTTCGTTCGGCCGGAGCTGAACATGTGGTGCCGTGGGAGGGGTTCCTAGAAAGGGATCGCCAGCACGGTTTTCGTTTTGAGAGAACACGCAGCCTCGGCCCACAACGACAATCCTGCTGTGCAGAGACGTCGGGCCGCTAGTGCTGTTCAGGCAGCTTTGAAGCCAAGCGCAAGGCGCCTCCAAACGGGGAGAAAGCGTACTCTCCCCTCCGCGTCCCACGTTCAAGCTGAATGACGCAGCATGTTTCTCGGAAGGCTCTGCCGAGCTATCTAGTACGAGGGAGAAGGCGCTTGCCTCTGCTGAGAAAGGTTTTGACGTGGGGATGGCTGGACAGGCGGAAGAGCGTTCCCCAGGCCGTGCAAAGTTTAGGCCTTGGTGATTCCGGATGGTCCCAAGGGTCCAGAGTTGTCCCTGGGAAAGCTGTCCTTTTCCCTCTTTTTCCGGCTGGAAGTACACCTCCGGCATCCGACTGCCGTTCGGAGACGTCCTGGGGGAGACGCCCTGCTTTCACTTTGGACGCACACTGGTGTTTCTCAGAAGAGCCCAAATTCCTCCCTGCGGGTGGGGAGGTTGGCACACTGGCATGGAATGTAAGGCTGTTCAGAACTGCGTACCTTGAGGCCGTGTGAAGGCCGTACGAACGAGAGCTTTCGAGCGAACAGGGCAGCGCTTCGCCATCATCGTTGCACATTCACGGAGCTGAATCAAACGAACGCATTTACTTCCTGTGGCTCAAACACAGCCGAGGAGTTGGAAGGCATACAGTGCCCTTTGACAGTTGTTACAACGAACGTGAGTTCACAGTGTCTCGTGAAATACCTTCCACGGTCGAAGCATTCCGTTAAGGCATGCCCCTCCGCTCCCTCTGGCGCTCCGAGGTGTTACTAACGGGGGAAATCTGGACTTTTGCTTGAGGCCGGGGTGGGGCGGGGGGACTCACAATTCTTCTGCCGGCGAGCTCCAGAGCGCTCCTGCTGAAGCTCCCAGCAAGGAACTGAGAGCAGCAGGCCTCACACGAGTACACTCAGACTTCTTCTGTCACGAGTCAACTCAGACTTCTTATGTGAGGCCTTCCGGCAGCAAAGAGAAGGTGCGCGCGAGGAGTGTGCATAAGGCAGCTTAGGACCCGCAACTGTCTCGTCTACCACGGAGGGGAATAAGGTTTGACCAGGGTCGCCCAGTTTCAAAACTGAGCTCACGTTGTTATCCTCAGTGGTTTCCGATTACCTGAAGGAAACACACGGGAGGAACAGGGCCCTTCCATGGAGGCCCTTTTGGGCACAGGGACCTCTGCGTGGGATCTACTGGATAAGTATGGCAGTACCTTAGGGAGGCCTCAGGGACCAAGGCTCTCTGGCTCACGCCTAGCTGTGCAAAGAAGTGTGGCAAACGTACGTACTGCTCCTCAGGCTGGGCCCACAGCCTAGCTTTCGCTTCTGTGAGAGTGCTGTCCCGAGTCTCCTCCTGGAGCCAGTCGTCAGCACGGTGCCTTTTGGCACTGCAGTTCTCTTTCAGTCAAGGAGGCCGTGCGACTGGCAAAGGGAGTCTGCGCAGCACTGCCTTCGCGAAGCTCTTTGACGACTGGGGCACTCAACCCAGGCAAGCCAGAGAGCAGTACGTTGCCCTTGCTATGAATGTGAAGAGCTTTCTCCAGGGCCCTGTTGAGGCTAAGGTTCCTCAGAAGCCAGGAGCCGCCGTTCCGGCACGGAGAGAAGTCATCCTGCGAACTTGGCGAACGAGCTCCTATCCTGTGTGCCCCCAGGAGCGTCGCAGAGTTAAGGCACTCCGTGGTGGAGTATGGCCTCATGGAAGCCACTGCACACCCAACTCCCCCGACGTGAAACACTGGAACTTACCTTGAGGCCTGAGGTCACCTTTCGTTCGGCCGGAGCTGAACATGTGGTGCCGTGGGAGGGGTTCCTAGAAAGGGATCGCCAGCACGGTTTTCGTTTTGAGAGAACACGCAGCCTCGGCCCACAACGACAATCCTGCCGTGCAGAGACGTCGGGCCGCTAGTGCTGTTCAGGCAGCTTTGAAGCCAAGCGCAAGGCGCCTCCAAACGGGGAGAAAGCGTACTCTCCCCTCCGCGTCCCACGTTCAAGCTGAATGACGCAGCATGTTTCTCGGAAGGCTGTGCCGAGCTATCTAGTACAAGGGAGAGAGTGCCTGCCTCTGCTGAGAAAGGTTTTGACGTGGGGATTGCTGGACATGAGGAAGAGCGTTCCCCAGGCCGTGCAAAGTTTAGGCTTTGGTGACTCTGGATGGTCCCAAGGGTCCAGAATTGTCCCTGGGAAAGCTGTCCTCTTTTTCTTTCTCCGGCTGGAAGTAAACAGCTGGCAACCGACTGCCGTACGCAGACGTCCTGGGGGAGCCCCCCGGTTTCATTTGGGATGCACGTGGGTGTCTCACAGAAGAGCCCAAATTCCTAATTGGGGGCACACCAGCATGGAATGTAAGGCTGTTTAGAACTGTGTACCCTGAGGCCGTTGGAAGGCCGTACGGACGAGAGCTTTCGAGCGAACAGGGCAGCGCTTCGCCATCATCGTTGCCCGTTCACGGAGCTTAATCAAACGAATGCCTTTACTTCCTGTGGTTCAAACGCACCAGAGGAGTTGGAAGGCATACAGTGCCCTTTGACAGTTGTTACGACGAACGTGAGTGCACAGTGTCTCGTGAAAGAAATCCCTAGCACTGTTGAAGCATCCTGTTAACGCATGCTTCTTCGCTCCTATGGCACTCCGAGGTGGTACTGACGGGGGAAATCTGGACTTTTATTCGAGGCCGGGGGGCTCACAATTCTTTTGTCGGCGAGCTCCAGAGTGCTCTTGCTGAAGCTCCCAGCAAGGACCTGAGAGCAGCAGGCCTCACACGAGTACACTCAGACGGCTTCCATCACGAGTAAACTCAGACCTCTTATGTGAGGCCTTCCGGCAGCAAAGAGAAGGTGGACGCGAGGAGTGTGCTTCAGGCAGCTTAGGACCCGCAACTGTCTCGTCTACCACGGAGGGGAATAAGGTTTGCCCAGGGTCGCCCAGTTTCAAAACTGAGCTCACGTTGTTATCCTCAGTGGTTTCCGATTACCTGAAGGAAACACACGGGAGGAACAGGGCCCTTCCATGGAGGCCCTTTTGGGCACAGGGACTTCTGCGTGGGATCTACTGGGTAAGTATGGCAGTACCTTAGATAGGCCTCAGGGACCAAGGCTGTGGTCTGGCTCATGTCTTAGCTGTGTTAAGTGTGGAAAACGTGCTGGTCCTCAGGCTGGGCCCACAGCCTAGCTTTCGCTTCTGTGAGAGTGCTGTCCCGAGTCTCCTCCTGGAGCCAGTCGTCAGCACGGTGCCTTTTGGCACTGCAGTTCTCTTTCAGTCAGGGAGGCCGTGCGACTGGCAAAGGGAGTCTGCGCAGCACTGCCTTCGCGAGGCTCTTTGACGACTGGGGCACTCAACCCAGGCAAGCCAGAGAGCAGTACGTTGCCCTTGCTATGAATGTGAAGAGCTTTCTCCAGGGCTCTGTTGAGGCTAAGGTTCCTCAGAAGCCAGGAGCCGCCGTTCCGGCACGGAGAGAAGTCATCCTGCGAACTTGGCGAACGAGCTCCTATCCTGTGTGGCCCCAGGAGCGTCGCAGAGTTAAGGCACTCCGTGGTGGAGTATGGCCTCATGGAAGCCACTGCACACCCAACTCCCCCGACGTGAAACACTGGAACTTACCTTGAGGCCTGAGGTCACCTTTCGTTCGGCCGGAGCTGAACATGTGGTGCCGTGGGAGGGGTTCCTAGAAAGGGATCGCCAGCACGGTTTTCGTTTTGAGAGAACACGCAGCCTCGGCCCACAACGACAATCCTGCCGTGCAGAGACGTCGGGCCGCTAGTGCTGTTCAGGCAGCTTTGAAGCCAAGCGCAAGGCGCCTCCAAACGGGGAGAAAGCGTACTCTCCCCTCCGCGTCCCACGTTCAAGCTGAATGACGCAGCATGTTTCTCGGAAGGCTGTGCCGAGCTATCTAGTACAAGGGAGAGAGTGCCTGCCTCTGCTGAGAAAGGTTTTGACGTGGGGATTGCTGGACATGAGGAAGAGCGTTCCCCAGGCCGTGCAAAGTTTAGGCTTTGGTGACTCTGGATGGTCCCAAGGGTCCAGAATTGTCCCTGGGAAAGCTGTCCTCTTTTTCTTTCTCCGGCTGGAAGTAAACAGCTGGCAACCGACTGCCGTACGCAGACGTCCTGGGGGAGCCCCCCGGTTTCATTTGGGATGCACGTGGGTGTCTCACAGAAGAGCCCAAATTCCTAATTGGGGGCACACCAGCATGGAATGTAAGGCTGTTTAGAACTGTGTACCCTGAGGCCGTTGGAAGGCCGTACGGACGAGAGCTTTCGAGCGAACAGGGCAGCGCTTCGCCATCATCGTTGCCCGTTCACGGAGCTGAATCAAACGAATGCCTTTACTTCCTGTGGCTCAAACGCAACAGAGGAGTTGGAAGGCATACAGTGCCCTTTGACAGTTGTTACGACGAACGTGAGTTCACAGTGTCTCGTGAAATACCTTCCACGGTCGAAGCATTCCGTTAAGGCATGCCCCTCCGCTCCCTCTGGCGCTCCGAGGTGTTACTAACGGGGGAAATCTGGACTTTTGCTTGAGGCCGGGGTGGGGCGGGGGGACTCACAATTCTTCTGCCGGCGAGCTCCAGAGCGCTCCTTCTGAAGCTCCCAGCAAGGAACTGAGAGCAGCAGGCCTCACACGAGTACACTCAGACTTCTTCTGTCACGAGTCAACTCAGACTTCTTATGTGAGGCCTTCCGGCAGCAAAGAGAAGGTGCGCGCGAGGAGTGTGCATAAGGCAGCTTAGGACCCGCAACTGTCTCGTCTACCACGGAGGGGAATAAGGTTTGACCAGGGTCGCCCAGTTTCAAAGCTGAGCTCACGTTGTTATCCTCAGTGGTTTCCGATTACCTGAAGGAAACACACGGGAGGAACAGGGCCCTTCCATGGAGGCCCTTTTGGGCACAGGGACCTCTGCGTGGGATCTACTGGATAAGTATGGCAGTACCTTAGATAGGCCTCAGTGACCAAGGCTGTCGTCTGGCTCATGCCTTAGCTGTGTTAAGTGTGGAAAACGTGCTGGTCCTCAGGCTGGGCCCACAGCCTAGCTTTCGCTTCTGTGAGAGTGCTGTCCCGAGTATCCTCCTGGAGCCAGTCGTCAGCACGGTGCCTTTTGGCACTGCAGTTCTCTTTCAGTCAAGGAGGCCGTGCGACTGGCAAAGGGAGTCTGCGCAGCACTGCCTTCACGAAGCTCTTTGACGACTGGGGCACTCAACCCAGGCAAGCCAGAGAGCAGTACGTTGCCCTTGCTATGAATGTGAAGAGCTTTCTCCAGGGCCCTGTTGAGGCTAAGGTTCCTCAGAAGCCAGGAGCCGCCGTTCCGGCACGGAGAGAAGTCATCCTGCGAACTTGGCGAACGAGCTCCTATCCTGTGTGGCCCCAGGAGCGTCGCAGAGTTAAGGCACTCCGTGGTGGAGTATGGCCTCATGGAAGCCACTGCACACCCAACTCCCCCGACGTGAAACACTGGAACTTACCTTGAGGCCTGAGGTCACCTTTCGTTCGGCCGGAGCTGAACATGTGGTGCCGTGGGAGGGGTTCCTAGAAAGGGATCGCCAGCACGGTTTTCGTTTTGAGAGAACACGCAGCCTCGGCCCACAACGACAATCCTGCCGTGCAGAGACGTCGGGCCGCTAGTGCTGTTCAGGCAGCTTTGAAGCCAAGCGCAAGGCGCCTCCAAACGGGGAGAAAGCGTACTCTCCCCTCCGCGTCCCACGTTCAAGCTGAATGACGCAGCATGTTTCTCGGAAGGCTGTGCCGAGCTATCTAGTACAAGGGAGAGAGTGCCTGCCTCTGCTGAGAAAGGTTTTGACGTGGGGATTGCTGGACATGAGGAAGAGCGTTCCCCAGGCCGTGCAAAGTTTAGGCTTTGGTGACTCTGGATGGTCCCAAGGGTCCAGAATTGTCCCTGGGAAAGCTGTCCTCTTTTTCTTTCTCCGGCTGGAAGTAAACAGCTGGCAACCGACTGCCGTACGCAGACGTCCTGGGGGAGCCCCCCGGTTTCATTTGGGATGCACGTGGGTGTCTCACAGAAGAGCCCAAATTCCTAATTGGGGGCACACCAGCATGGAATGTAAGGCTGTTTAGAACTGTGTACCCTGAGGCCGTTGGAAGGCCGTACGGACGACAGCTTTCGAGCGAACAGGGCAGCGCTTCGCCATCATCGTTGCCCGTTCACGGAGCTTAATCAAACGAATGCCTTTACTTCCTGTGGTTCAAACGCACCAGAGGAGTTGGAAGGCATACAGTGCCCTTTGACAGTTGTTACGACGAACGTGAGTGCACAGTGTCTCGTGAAAGAAATCCCTAGCACTGTTGAAGCATCCCGTTAACGCATGCTTCTTCGCTCCTATGGCACTCCGAGGTGGTACTGACGGGGGAAATCTGGACTTTTATTCGAGGCCGGGGGGCTCACAATTCTTTTGTCGGCGAGCTCCAGAGTGCTCTTGCTGAAGCTCCCAGCAAGGACCTGAGAGCAGCAGGCCTCACACGAGTACACTCAGACGGCTTCCATCACGAGTAAACTCAGACCTCTTATGTGAGGCCTTCCGGCAGCAAAGAGAAGGTGGACGCGAGGAGTGTGCTTCAGGCAGCTTAGGACCCGCAACTGTCTCGTCTACCACGGAGGGGAATAAGGTTTGACCAGGGTCGCCCAGTTTCAAAGCTGAGCTCACGTTGTTATCCTCAGTGGTTTCCGATTACCTGAAGGAAACACACGGGAGGAACAGGGCCCTTCCATGGAGGCCCTTTTGGGCACAGGGACCTCTGCGTGGGATCTACTGGATAAGTATGGCAGTACCTTAGATAGGCCTCAGTGACCAAGGCTGTCGTCTGGCTCATGCCTTAGCTGTGTTAAGTGTGGAAAACGTGCTGGTCCTCAGGCTGGGCCCACAGCCTAGCTTTCGCTTCTGTGAGAGTGCTGTCCCGAGTATCCTCCTGGAGCCAGTCGTCAGCACGGTGCCTTTTGGCACTGCAGTTCTCTTTCAGTCAAGGAGGCCGTGCGACTGGCAAAGGGAGTCTGCGCAGCACTGCCTTCACGAAGCTCTTTGACGACTGGGGCACTCAACCCAGGCAAGCCAGAGAGCAGTACGTTGCCCTTGCTATGAATGTGAAGAGCTTTCTCCAGGGCCCTGTTGAGGCTAAGGTTCCTCAGAAGCCAGGAGCCGCCGTTCCGGCACGGAGAGAAGTCATCCTGCGAACTTGGCGAACGAGCTCCTATCCTGTGTGCCCCCAGGAGCGTCGCAGAGTTAAGGCACTCCGTGGTGGAGTATGGCCTCATGGAAGCCACTGCACACCCAACTCCCCCGACGTGAAACACTGGAACTTACCTTGAGGCCTGAGGTCACCTTTCGTTCGGCCGGAGCTGAACATGTGGTGCCGTGGGAGGGGTTCCTAGAAAGGGATCGCCAGCACGGTTTTCGTTTTGAGAGAACACGCAGCCTCGGCCCACAACGACAATCCTGCCGTGCAGAGACGTCGGGCCGCTAGTGCTGTTCAGGCAGCTTTGAAGCCAAGCGCAAGGCGCCTCCAAACGGGGAGAAAGCGTACTCTCCCCTCCGCGTCCCACGTTCAAGCTGAATGACGCAGCATGTTTCTCGGAAGGCTGTGCCGAGCTATCTAGTACAAGGGAGAGAGTGCCTGCCTCTGCTGAGAAAGGTTTTGACGTGGGGATTGCTGGACATGAGGAAGAGCGTTCCCCAGGCCGTGCAAAGTTTAGGCTTTGGTGACTCTGGATGGTCCCAAGGGTCCAGAATTGTCCCTGGGAAAGCTGTCCTCTTTTTCTTTCTCCGGCTGGAAGTAAACAGCTGGCAACCGACTGCCGTACGCAGACGTCCTGGGGGAGCCCCCCGGTTTCATTTGGGATGCACGTGGGTGTCTCACAGAAGAGCCCAAATTCCTAATTGGGGGCACACCAGCATGGAATGTAAGGCTGTTTAGAACTGTGTACCCTGAGGCCGTTGGAAGGCCGTACGGACGACAGCTTTCGAGCGAACAGGGCAGCGCTTCGCCATCATCGTTGCCCGTTCACGGAGCTTAATCAAACGAATGCCTTTACTTCCTGTGGTTCAAACGCACCAGAGGAGTTGGAAGGCATACAGTGCCCTTTGACAGTTGTTACGACGAACGTGAGTGCACAGTGTCTCGTGAAAGAAATCCCTAGCACTGTTGAAGCATCCCGTTAACGCATGCTTCTTCGCTCCTATGGCACTCCGAGGTGGTACTGACGGGGGAAATCTGGACTTTTATTCGAGGCCGGGGGGCTCACAATTCTTTTGTCGGCGAGCTCCAGAGTGCTCTTGCTGAAGCTCCCAGCAAGGACCTGAGAGCAGCAGGCCTCACACGAGTACACTCAGACGGCTTCCATCACGAGTAAACTCAGACCTCTTATGTGAGGCCTTCCGGCAGCAAAGAGAAGGTGGACGCGAGGAGTGTGCTTCAGGCAGCTTAGGACCCGCAACTGTCTCGTCTACCACGGAGGGGAATAAGGTTTGCCCAGGGTCGCCCAGTTTCAAAACTGAGCTCACGTTGTTATCCTCAGTGGTTTCCGATTACCTGAAGGAAACACACGGGAGGAACAGGGCCCTTCCATGGAGGCCCTTTTGGGCACAGGGACTTCTGCGTGGGATCTACTGGGTAAGTATGGCAGTACCTTAGATAGGCCTCAGGGACCAAGGCTGTGGTCTGGCTCATGTCTTAGCTGTGTTAAGTGTGGAAATCGTGCTGGTCCTCAGGCTGGGCCCACAGCCTAGCTTTCGCTTCTGTGAGAGTGCTGTCCCGAGTCTCCTCCTGGAGCCAGTCGTCAGCACGGTGCCTTTTGGCACTGCAGTTCTCTTTCAGTCAGGGAGGCCGTGCGACTGGCAAAGGGAGTCTGCGCAGCACTGCCTTCGCGAGGCTCTTTGACGACTGGGGCACTCAACCCAGGCAAGCCAGAGAGCAGTACGTTGCCCTTGCTATGAATGTGAAGAGCTTTCTCCAGGGCTCTGTTGAGGCTAAGGTTCCTCAGAAGCCAGGAGCCGCCGTTCCGGCACGGAGAGAAGTCATCCTGCGAACTTGGCGAACGAGCTTCTATCCTGTGTGCCCCCAGGAGCGTCGCAGAGTTAAGGCACTCCGTGGTGGAGTATGGCCTCATGGAAGCCACTGCACACCCAACTCCCCCGACGTGAAACACTGGAACTTACCTTGAGGCCTGAGGTCACCTTTCGTTCGGCCGGAGCTGAACATGTGGTGCCGTGGGAGGGGTTCCTAGAAAGGGATCGCCAGCACGGTTTTCGTTTTGAGAGAACACGCAGCCTCGGCCCACAACGACAATCCTGCCGTGCAGAGACGTCGGGCCGCTAGTGCTGTTCAGGCAGCTTTGAAGCCAAGCGCAAGGCGCCTCCAAACGGGGAGAAAGCGTACTCTCCCCTCCGCGTCCCACGTTCAAGCTGAATGACGCAGCATGTTTCTCGGAAGGCTCTGCCGAGCTATCTAGTACAAGGGAGAGAGTGCCTGCCTCTGCTGAGAAAGGTTTTGACGTGGGGATGGCTGGACAGGCGGAAGAGCGTTCCCCAGGCCGTGCAAAGTTTAGGCCTTGGTGATTCCGGATGGTCCCAAGGGTCCAGAGTTGTCCCTGGGAAAGCTGTCCTTTTCCCTCTTTTTCCGGCTGGAAGTACACCTCCGGCATCCGACTGCCGTTCGGAGACGTCCTTGGGGAGACGCCCTGCTTTCACTTTGGATGCACACTGCTGTTTCTCAGAAGAGCCCAAATTCCTCCCTGCGGGTGGGGAGGTTGGCACACCGGCATGGAATGTAAGGCTGTTCAGAACTGCGTACCTTGAGGCCGTGTGAAGGCCGTACGAACGAGAGCTTTCGAGCGAACAGGGCAGCGCTTCGCCATCATCGTTGCACATTCACGGAGCTGAATCAAACGAACGCATTTACTTCCTGTGGCTCAAACACAGCCGAGGAGTTGGAAGGCATACAGTGCCCTTTGACAGTTGTTACAACGAACGTGAGTTCACAGTGTCTCGTGAAATACCTTCCACGGTCGAAGCATTCCGTTAAGGCATGCCCCTCCGCTCCCTCTGGCGCTCCGAGGTGTTACTAACGGGGGAAATCTGGACTTTTGCTTGAGGCCGGGGTGGGGCGGGGGGACTCACAATTCTTCTGCCGGCGAGCTCCAGAGCGCTCCTGCTGAAGCTCCCAGCAAGGAACTGAGAGCAGCAGGCCTCACACGAGTACACTCAGACTTCTTCTGTCACGAGTCAACTCAGACTTCTTATGTGAGGCCTTCCGGCAGCAAAGAGAAGGTGGGCGCGAGGAGTGTGCTTCAGGCAGCTTAGGACCCGCAACTGTCTCGTCTACCACGGAGGGGAATAAGGTTTGCCCAGGGTCGCCCAGTTTCAAAGCTGAGCTCACGTTGTTATCCTCAGTGGTTTCCGATTACCTGAAGGAAACACACGGGAGGAACAGGGCCCTTCCATGGAGGCCCTTTTGGGCACAGGGACCTCTGCGTGGGATCTACTGGATAAGTATGGCAGTACCTTAGATAGGCCTCAGTGACCAAGGCTGTCGTCTGGCTCATGCCTTAGCTGTGTTAAGTGTGGAAAACGTGCTGGTCCTCAGGCTGGGCCCACAGCCTAGCTTTCGCTTCTGTGAGAGTGCTGTCCCGAGTCTCCTCCTGGAGCCAGTCGTCAGCACGGTGCCTTTTGGCACTGCAGTTCTCTTTCAGTCAAGGAGGCCGTGCGACTGGCAAAGGGAGTCTGCGCAGCACTGCCTTCGCGAAGCTCTTTGACGACTGGGGCACTCAACCCAGGCAAGCCAGAGAGCAGTACGTTGCCCTTGCTATGAATGTGAAGAGCTTTCTCCAGGGCCCTGTTGAGGCTAAGGTTCCTCAGAAGCCAGGAGCCGCCGTTCCGGCACGGAGAGAAGTCATCCTGCGAACTTGGCGAACGAGCTCCTATCCTGTGTGCCCCCAGGAGCGTCGCAGAGTTAAGGCACTCCGTGGTGGAGTATGGCCTCATGGAAGCCACTGCACACCCAACTCCCCCGACGTGAAACACTGGAACTTACCTTGAGGCCTGAGGTCACCTTTCGTTCGGCCGGAGCTGAACATGTGGTGCCGTGGGAGGGGTTCCTAGAAAGGGATCGCCAGCACGGTTTTCGTTTTGAGAGAACACGCAGCCTCGGCCCACAACGACAATCCTGCCGTGCAGAGACGTCGGGCCGCTAGTGCTGTTCAGGCAGCTTTGAAGCCAAGCGCAAGGCGCCTCCAAACGGGGAGAAAGCGTACTCTCCCCTCCGCGTCCCACGTTCAAGCTGAATGACGCAGCATGTTTCTCGGAAGGCTCTGCCGAGCTATCTAGTACAAGGGAGAGAGTGCCTGCCTCTGCTGAGAAAGGTTTTGACGTGGGGATGGCTGGACAGGCGGAAGAGCGTTCCCCAGGCCGTGCAAAGTTTAGGCCTTGGTGATTCCGGATGGTCCCAAGGGTCCAGAGTTGTCCCTGGGAAAGCTGTCCTTTTCCCTCTTTTTCCGGCTGGAAGTACACCTCCGGCATCCGACTGCCGTTCGGAGACGTCCTTGGGGAGACGCCCTGCTTTCACTTTGGATGCACACTGCTGTTTCTCAGAAGAGCCCAAATTCCTCCCTGCGGGTGGGGAGGTTGGCACACCGGCATGGAATGTAAGGCTGTTCAGAACTGCGTACCTTGAGGCCGTGTGAAGGCCGTACGAACGAGAGCTTTCGAGCGAACAGGGCAGCGCTTCGCCATCATCGTTGCACATTCACGGAGCTGAATCAAACGAACGCATTTACTTCCTGTGGCTCAAACACAGCCGAGGAGTTGGAAGGCATACAGTGCCCTTTGACAGTTGTTACAACGAACGTGAGTTCACAGTGTCTCGTGAAATACCTTCCACGGTCGAAGCATTCCGTTAAGGCATGCCCCTCCGCTCCCTCTGGCGCTCCGAGGTGTTACTAACGGGGGAAATCTGGACTTTTGCTTGAGGCCGGGGTGGGGCGGGGGGACTCACAATTCTTCTGCCGGCGAGCTCCAGAGCGCTCCTGCTGAAGCTCCCAGCAAGGAACTGAGAGCAGCAGGCCTCACACGAGTACACTCAGACTTCTTCTGTCACGAGTCAACTCAGACTTCTTATGTGAGGCCTTCCGGCAGCAAAGAGAAGGTGGGCGCGAGGAGTGTGCTTCAGGCAGCTTAGGACCCGCAACTGTCTCGTCTACCACGGAGGGGAATAAGGTTTGCCCAGGGTCGCCCAGTTTCAAAGCTGAGCTCACGTTGTTATCCTCAGTGGTTTCCGATTACCTGAAGGAAACACACGGGAGGAACAGGGCCCTTCCATGGAGGCCCTTTTGGGCACAGGGACCTCTGCGTGGGATCTACTGGATAAGTATGGCAGTACCTTAGATAGGCCTCAGTGACCAAGGCTGTCGTCTGGCTCATGCCTTAGCTGTGTTAAGTGTGGAAAACGTGCTGGTCCTCAGGCTGGGCCCACAGCCTAGCTTTCGCTTCTGTGAGAGTGCTGTCCCGAGTCTCCTCCTGGAGCCAGTCGTCAGCACGGTGCCTTTTGGCACTGCAGTTCTCTTTCAGTCAAGGAGGCCGTGCGACTGGCAAAGGGAGTCTGCGCAGCACTGCCTTCGCGAAGCTCTTTGACGACTGGGGCACTCAACCCAGGCAAGCCAGAGAGCAGTACGTTGCCCTTGCTATGAATGTGAAGAGCTTTCTCCAGGGCCCTGTTGAGGCTAAGGTTCCTCAGAAGCCAGGAGCCGCCGTTCCGGCACGGAGAGAAGTCATCCTGCGAACTTGGCGAACGAGCTCCTATCCTGTGTGCCCCCAGGAGCGTCGCAGAGTTAAGGCACTCCGTGGTGGAGTATGGCCTCATGGAAGCCACTGCACACCCAACTCCCCCGACGTGAAACACTGGAACTTACCTTGAGGCCTGAGGTCACCTTTCGTTCGGCCGGAGCTGAACATGTGGTGCCGTGGGAGGGGTTCCTAGAAAGGGATCGCCAGCACGGTTTTCGTTTTGAGAGAACACGCAGCCTCGGCCCACAACGACAATCCTGCCGTGCAGAGACGTCGGGCCGCTAGTGCTGTTCAGGCAGCTTTGAAGCCAAGCGCAAGGCGCCTCCAAACGGGGAGAAAGCGTACTCTCCCCTCCGCGTCCCACGTTCAAGCTGAATGACGCAGCATGTTTCTCGGAAGGCTGTGCCGAGCTATCTAGTACAAGGGAGAGAGTGCCTGCCTCTGCTGAGAAAGGTTTTGACGTGGGGATTGCTGGACATGAGGAAGAGCGTTCCCCAGGCCGTGCAAAGTTTAGGCTTTGGTGACTCTGGATGGTCCCAAGGGTCCAGAATTGTCCCTGGGAAAGCTGTCCTCTTTTTCTTTCTCCGGCTGGAAGTAAACAGCTGGCAACCGACTGCCGTACGCAGACGTCCTGGGGGAGCCCCCCGGTTTCATTTGGGATGCACGTGGGTGTCTCACAGAAGAGCCCAAATTCCTAATTGGGGGCACACCAGCATGGAATGTAAGGCTGTTTAGAACTGTGTACCCTGAGGCCGTTGGAAGGCCGTACGGACGAGAGCTTTCGAGCGAACAGGGCAGCGCTTCGCCATCATCGTTGCCCGTTCACGGAGCTTAATCAAACGAATGCCTTTACTTCCTGTGGTTCAAACGCACCAGAGGAGTTGGAAGGCATACAGTGCCCTTTGACAGTTGTTACGACGAACGTGAGTGCACAGTGTCTCGTGAAAGAAATCCCTAGCACTGTTGAAGCATCCTGTTAACGCATGCTTCTTCGCTCCTATGGCACTCCGAGGTGGTACTGACGGGGGAAATCTGGACTTTTATTCGAGGCCGGGGGGCTCACAATTCTTTTGTCGGCGAGCTCCAGAGTGCTCTTGCTGAAGCTCCCAGCAAGGACCTGAGAGCAGCAGGCCTCACACGAGTACACTCAGACGGCTTCCATCACGAGTAAACTCAGACCTCTTATGTGAGGCCTTCCGGCAGCAAAGAGAAGGTGGACGCGAGGAGTGTGCTTCAGGCAGCTTAGGACCCGCAACTGTCTCGTCTACCACGGAGGGGAATAAGGTTTGCCCAGGGTCGCCCAGTTTCAAAACTGAGCTCACGTTGTTATCCTCAGTGGTTTCCGATTACCTGAAGGAAACACACGGGAGGAACAGGGCCCTTCCATGGAGGCCCTTTTGGGCACAGGGACTTCTGCGTGGGATCTACTGGGTAAGTATGGCAGTACCTTAGATAGGCCTCAGGGACCAAGGCTGTGGTCTGGCTCATGTCTTAGCTGTGTTAAGTGTGGAAAACGTGCTGGTCCTCAGGCTGGGCCCACAGCCTAGCTTTCGCTTCTGTGAGAGTGCTGTCCCGAGTCTCCTCCTGGAGCCAGTCGTCAGCACGGTGCCTTTTGGCACTGCAGTTCTCTTTCAGTCAGGGAGGCCGTGCGACTGGCAAAGGGAGTCTGCGCAGCACTGCCTTCGCGAGGCTCTTTGACGACTGGGGCACTCAACCCAGGCAAGCCAGAGAGCAGTACGTTGCCCTTGCTATGAATGTGAAGAGCTTTCTCCAGGGCTCTGTTGAGGCTAAGGTTCCTCAGAAGCCAGGAGCCGCCGTTCCGGCACGGAGAGAAGTCATCCTGCGAACTTGGCGAACGAGCTCCTATCCTGTGTGGCCCCAGGAGCGTCGCAGAGTTAAGGCACTCCGTGGTGGAGTATGGCCTCATGGAAGCCACTGCACACCCAACTCCCCCGACGTGAAACACTGGAACTTACCTTGAGGCCTGAGGTCACCTTTCGTTCGGCCGGAGCTGAACATGTGGTGCCGTGGGAGGGGTTCCTAGAAAGGGATCGCCAGCACGGTTTTCGTTTTGAGAGAACACGCAGCCTCGGCCCACAACGACAATCCTGCCGTGCAGAGACGTCGGGCCGCTAGTGCTGTTCAGGCAGCTTTGAAGCCAAGCGCAAGGCGCCTCCAAACGGGGAGAAAGCGTACTCTCCCCTCCGCGTCCCACGTTCAAGCTGAATGACGCAGCATGTTTCTCGGAAGGCTGTGCCGAGCTATCTAGTACAAGGGAGAGAGTGCCTGCCTCTGCTGAGAAAGGTTTTGACGTGGGGATTGCTGGACATGAGGAAGAGCGTTCCCCAGGCCGTGCAAAGTTTAGGCTTTGGTGACTCTGGATGGTCCCAAGGGTCCAGAATTGTCCCTGGGAAAGCTGTCCTCTTTTTCTTTCTCCGGCTGGAAGTAAACAGCTGGCAACCGACTGCCGTACGCAGACGTCCTGGGGGAGCCCCCCGGTTTCATTTGGGATGCACGTGGGTGTCTCACAGAAGAGCCCAAATTCCTAATT
Source organism: Pseudorca crassidens (assembly GCF_039906515.1). NCBI lineage: Eukaryota > Metazoa > Chordata > Mammalia > Artiodactyla > Delphinidae > Pseudorca > Pseudorca crassidens. The sequence continues at coordinate 200,475 of NW_027136099.1, forward strand.
GGGGGCACACCAGCATGGAATGTAAGGCTGTTTAGAACTGTGTACCCTGAGGCCGTTGGAAGGCCGTACGGACGAGAGCTTTCGAGCGAACAGGGCAGCGCTTCGCCATCATCGTTGCCCGTTCACGGAGCTTAATCAAACGAATGCCTTTACTTCCTGTGGTTCAAACGCAACAGAGGAGTTGGAAGGCATACAGTGCCCTTTGACAGTTGTTACGACGAACGTGAGTGCACAGTGTCTCGTGAAAGAAATCCCTAGCACTGTTGAAGCATCCCGTTAACGCATGCTTCTTCGCTCCTATGGCACTCCGAGGTGGTACTGACGGGGGAAATCTGGACTTTTATTCGAGGCCGGGGGGCTCACAATTCTTTTGTCGGCGAGCTCCAGAGTGCTCTTGCTGAAGCTCCCAGCAAGGACCTGAGAGCAGCAGGCCTCACACGAGTACACTCAGACGGCTTCCATCACGAGTAAACTCAGACCTCTTATGTGAGGCCTTCCGGCAGCAAAGAGAAGGTGCGCGCGAGGAGTGTGCTTCAGGCAGCTTAGGACCCGCAACTGTCTCGTCTACCACGGAGGGGAATAAGGTTTGCCCAGGGTCGCCCAGTTTCAAAACTGAGCTCACGTTGTTATCCTCAGTGGTTTCCGATTACCTGAAGGAAACACACGGGAGGAACAGGGCCCTTCCATGGAGGCCCTTTTGGGCACAGGGACCTCTGCGTGGGATCTACTGGGTAAGTATGGCAGTACCTTAGATAGGCCTCAGGGACCAAGGCTGTGGTCTGGCTCATGTCTTAGCTGTGTTAAGTGTGGAAATCGTGCTGGTCCTCAGGCTGGGCCCACAGCCCAGCTTTCGCTTCTCTGAGAGTGCTGTCCCGAGTCTCCTCCTGGAGCCAGTCGTCAGCACGGTGCCTTTTGGCACTGCAGTTCTCTTTCAGTCAGGGAGGCCGTGCGACTGGCAAAGGGAGTCTGCGCAGCACTGCCTTCGCGAGGCTCTTTGACGACTGGGGCACTCAACCCAGGCAAGCCAGAGAGCAGTACGTTGCCCTTGCTATGAATGTGAAGAGCTTTCTCCAGGGCTCTGTTGAGGCTAAGGTTCCTCAGAAGCCAGGAGCCGCCGTTCCGGCACGGAGAGAAGTCATCCTGCGAACTTGGCGAACGAGCTCCTATCCTGTGTGCCCCCAGGAGCGTCGCAGAGTTAAGGCACTCCGTGGTGGAGTATGGCCTCATGGAAGCCACTGCACACCCAACTCCCCCGACGTGAAACACTGGAACTTACCTTGAGGCCTGAGGTCACCTTTCGTTCGGCCGGAGCTGAACATGTGGTGCCGTGGGAGGGGTTCCTAGAAAGGGATCGCCAGCACGGTTTTCGTGTTGAGAGAACACGCAGCCTCGGCCCACAACGACAATCCTGCCGTGCAGAGACGTCGGGCCGCTAGTGCTGTTCAGGCAGCTTTGAAGCCAAGCGCAAGGCGCCTCCAAACGGGGAGAAAGCGTACTCTCCCCTCCGCGTCCCACGTTCAAGCTGAATGACGCAGCATGTTTCTCGGAAGGCTCTGCCGAGCTATCTAGTACGAGGGAGAAGGCGCTTGCCTCTGCTGAGAAAGGTTTTGACGTGGGGATGGCTGGACAGGCGGAAGAGCGTTCCCCAGGCCGTGCAAAGTTTAGGCCTTGGTGATTCCGGATGGTCCCAAGGGTCCAGAGTTGTCCCTGGGAAAGCTGTCCTTTTCCCTCTTTTTCCGGCTGGAAGTACACCTCCGGCATCCGACTGCCGTTCGGAGACGTCCTGGGGGAGACGCCCTGCTTTCACTTTGGACGCACACTGGTGTTTCTCAGAAGAGCCCAAATTCCTCCCTGCGGGTGGGGAGGTTGGCACACTGGCATGGAATGTAAGGCTGTTCAGAACTGCGTACCTTGAGGCCTTGTGAAGGCCGTACGAACGAGAGCTTTCGAGCGAACAGGGCAGCGCTTCGCCATCATCGTTGCACATTCACGGAGCTGAATCAAACGAACGCATTTACTTCCTGTGGCTCAAACACAGCCGAGGAGTTGGAAGGCATACAGTGCCCTTTGACAGTTGTTACAACGAACGTGAGTTCACAGTGTCTCGTGAAATACCTTCCACGGTCGAAGCATTCCGTTAAGGCATGCCCCTCCGCTCCCTCTGGCGCTCCGAGGTGTTACTAACGGGGGAAATCTGGACTTTTGCTTGAGGCCGGGGTGGGGCGGGGGGACTCACAATTCTTCTGCCGGCGAGCTCCAGAGCGCTCCTTCTGAAGCTCCCAGCAAGGAACTGAGAGCAGCAGGCCTCACACGAGTACACTCAGACTTCTTCTGTCACGAGTCAACTCAGACTTCTTATGTGAGGCCTTCCGGCAGCAAAGAGAAGGTGCGCGCGAGGAGTGTGCATAAGGCAGCTTAGGACCCGCAACTGTCTCGTCTACCACGGAGGGGAATAAGGTTTGACCAGGGTCGCCCAGTTTCAAAGCTGAGCTCACGTTGTTATCCTCAGTGGTTTCCGATTACCTGAAGGAAACACACGGGAGGAACAGGGCCCTTCCATGGAGGCCCTTTTGGGCACAGGGACCTCTGCGTGGGATCTACTGGATAAGTATGGCAGTACCTTAGATAGGCCTCAGTGACCAAGGCTGTCGTCTGGCTCATGTCTTAGCTGTGTTAAGTGTGGAAATCGTGCTGGTCCTCAGGCTGGGCCCACAGCCCAGCTTTCGCTTCTCTGAGAGTGCTGTCCCGAGTCTCCTCCTGGAGCCAGTCGTCAGCACGGTGCCTTTTGGCACTGCAGTTCTCTTTCAGTCAGGGAGGCCGTGCGACTGGCAAAGGGAGTCTGCGCAGCACTGCCTTCGCGAGGCTCTTTGACGACTGGGGCACTCAACCCAGGCAAGCCAGAGAGCAGTACGTTGCCCTTGCTATGAATGTGAAGAGCTTTCTCCAGGGCTCTGTTGAGGCTAAGGTTCCTCAGAAGCCAGGAGCCGCCGTTCCGGCACGGAGAGAAGTCATCCTGCGAACTTGGCGAACGAGCTCCTATCCTGTGTGCCCCCAGGAGCGTCGCAGAGTTAAGGCACTCCGTGGTGGAGTATGGCCTCATGGAAGCCACTGCACACCCAACTCCCCCGACGTGAAACACTGGAACTTACCTTGAGGCCTGAGGTCACCTTTCGTTCGGCCGGAGCTGAACATGTGGTGCCGTGGGAGGGGTTCCTAGAAAGGGATCGCCAGCACGGTTTTCGTGTTGAGAGAACACGCAGCCTCGGCCCACAACGACAATCCTGCCGTGCAGAGACGTCGGGCCGCTAGTGCTGTTCAGGCAGCTTTGAAGCCAAGCGCAAGGCGCCTCCAAACGGGGAGAAAGCGTACTCTCCCCTCCGCGTCCCACGTTCAAGCTGAATGACGCAGCATGTTTCTCGGAAGGCTCTGCCGAGCTATCTAGTACGAGGGAGAAGGCGCTTGCCTCTGCTGAGAAAGGTTTTGACGTGGGGATGGCTGGACAGGCGGAAGAGCGTTCCCCAGGCCGTGCAAAGTTTAGGCCTTGGTGATTCCGGATGGTCCCAAGGGTCCAGAGTTGTCCCTGGGAAAGCTGTCCTTTTCCCTCTTTTTCCGGCTGGAAGTACACCTCCGGCATCCGACTGCCGTTCGGAGACGTCCTGGGGGAGACGCCCTGCTTTCACTTTGGACGCACACTGGTGTTTCTCAGAAGAGCCCAAATTCCTCCCTGCGGGTGGGGAGGTTGGCACACTGGCATGGAATGTAAGGCTGTTCAGAACTGCGTACCTTGAGGCCTTGTGAAGGCCGTACGAACGAGAGCTTTCGAGCGAACAGGGCAGCGCTTCGCCATCATCGTTGCACATTCACGGAGCTGAATCAAACGAACGCATTTACTTCCTGTGGCTCAAACACAGCCGAGGAGTTGGAAGGCATACAGTGCCCTTTGACAGTTGTTACAACGAACGTGAGTTCACAGTGTCTCGTGAAATACCTTCCACGGTCGAAGCATTCCGTTAAGGCATGCCCCTCCGCTCCCTCTGGCGCTCCGAGGTGTTACTAACGGGGGAAATCTGGACTTTTGCTTGAGGCCGGGGTGGGGCGGGGGGACTCACAATTCTTCTGCCGGCGAGCTCCAGAGCGCTCCTTCTGAAGCTCCCAGCAAGGAACTGAGAGCAGCAGGCCTCACACGAGTACACTCAGACTTCTTCTGTCACGAGTCAACTCAGACTTCTTATGTGAGGCCTTCCGGCAGCAAAGAGAAGGTGCGCGCGAGGAGTGTGCATAAGGCAGCTTAGGACCCGCAACTGTCTCGTCTACCACGGAGGGGAATAAGGTTTGACCAGGGTCGCCCAGTTTCAAAGCTGAGCTCACGTTGTTATCCTCAGTGGTTTCCGATTACCTGAAGGAAACACACGGGAGGAACAGGGCCCTTCCATGGAGGCCCTTTTGGGCACAGGGACCTCTGCGTGGGATCTACTGGATAAGTATGGCAGTACCTTAGATAGGCCTCAGTGACCAAGGCTGTCGTCTGGCTCATGCCTTAGCTGTGTTAAGTGTGGAAAACGTGCTGGTCCTCAGGCTGGGCCCACAGCCTAGCTTTCGCTTCTGTGAGAGTGCTGTCCCGAGTATCCTCCTGGAGCCAGTCGTCAGCACGGTGCCTTTTGGCACTGCAGTTCTCTTTCAGTCAAGGAGGCCGTGCGACTGGCAAAGGGAGTCTGCGCAGCACTGCCTTCACGAAGCTCTTTGACGACTGGGGCACTCAACCCAGGCAAGCCAGAGAGCAGTACGTTGCCCTTGCTATGAATGTGAAGAGCTTTCTCCAGGGCCCTGTTGAGGCTAAGGTTCCTCAGAAGCCAGGAGCCGCCGTTCCGGCACGGAGAGAAGTCATCCTGCGAACTTGGCGAACGAGCTCCTATCCTGTGTGCCCCCAGGAGCGTCGCAGAGTTAAGGCACTCCGTGGTGGAGTATGGCCTCATGGAAGCCACTGCACACCCAACTCCCCCGACGTGAAACACTGGAACTTACCTTGAGGCCTGAGGTCACCTTTCGTTCGGCCGGAGCTGAACATGTGGTGCCGTGGGAGGGGTTCCTAGAAAGGGATCGCCAGCACGGTTTTCGTTTTGAGAGAACACGCAGCCTCGGCCCACAACGACAATCCTGCCGTGCAGAGACGTCGGGCCGCTAGTGCTGTTCAGGCAGCTTTGAAGCCAAGCGCAAGGCGCCTCCAAACGGGGAGAAAGCGTACTCTCCCCTCCGCGTCCCACGTTCAAGCTGAATGACGCAGCATGTTTCTCGGAAGGCTGTGCCGAGCTATCTAGTACAAGGGAGAGAGTGCCTGCCTCTGCTGAGAAAGGTTTTGACGTGGGGATTGCTGGACATGAGGAAGAGCGTTCCCCAGGCCGTGCAAAGTTTAGGCTTTGGTGACTCTGGATGGTCCCAAGGGTCCAGAATTGTCCCTGGGAAAGCTGTCCTCTTTTTCTTTCTCCGGCTGGAAGTAAACAGCTGGCAACCGACTGCCGTACGCAGACGTCCTGGGGGAGCCCCCCGGTTTCATTTGGGATGCACGTGGGTGTCTCACAGAAGAGCCCAAATTCCTAATTGGGGGCACACCAGCATGGAATGTAAGGCTGTTTAGAACTGTGTACCCTGAGGCCGTTGGAAGGCCGTACGGACGAGAGCTTTCGAGCGAACAGGGCAGCGCTTCGCCATCATCGTTGCCCGTTCACGGAGCTTAATCAAACGAATGCCTTTACTTCCTGTGGTTCAAACGCACCAGAGGAGTTGGAAGGCATACAGTGCCCTTTGACAGTTGTTACGACGAACGTGAGTGCACAGTGTCTCGTGAAAGAAATCCCTAGCACTGTTGAAGCATCCCGTTAACGCATGCTTCTTCGCTCCTATGGCACTCCGAGGTGGTACTGACGGGGGAAATCTGGACTTTTATTCGAGGCCGGGGGGCTCACAATTCTTTTGTCGGCGAGCTCCAGAGTGCTCTTGCTGAAGCTCCCAGCAAGGACCTGAGAGCAGCAGGCCTCACACGAGTACACTCAGACGGCTTCCATCACGAGTAAACTCAGACCTCTTATGTGAGGCCTTCCGGCAGCAAAGAGAAGGTGGACGCGAGGAGTGTGCTTCAGGCAGCTTAGGACCCGCAACTGTCTCGTCTACCACGGAGGGGAATAAGGTTTGCCCAGGGTCGCCCAGTTTCAAAACTGAGCTCACGTTGTTATCCTCAGTGGTTTCCGATTACCTGAAGGAAACACACGGGAGGAACAGGGCCCTTCCATGGAGGCCCTTTTGGGCACAGGGACTTCTGCGTGGGATCTACTGGGTAAGTATGGCAGTACCTTAGATAGGCCTCAGGGACCAAGGCTGTGGTCTGGCTCATGTCTTAGCTGTGTTAAGTGTGGAAATCGTGCTGGTCCTCAGGCTGGGCCCACAGCCTAGCTTTCACTTCTGTGAGAGTGCTGTCCCGAGTCTCCTCCTGGAGCCAGTCGTCAGCACGGTGCCTTTTGGCACTGCAGGTCTCTTTCAGTCAGGGAGGCCGTGCGACTGGCAAAGGGAGTCTGCGCAGCACTGCCTTCGCGAGGCTCTTTGACGACTGGGGCACTCAACCCAGGCAACCCAGAGAGGAGTACACTGCCTTTGCTATGAATGTGAAGAGCTGTCTCCAGGGGCCTGCTTAGGCTAAGGTTCCTCAGAAGCCAGGAGCCGCCGTTCCGGCACGGAGAGAAGTCATCCTGCGAACTTGGCGAACGAGCTTCTATCCTGTGTGCCCCCAGGAGCGTCGCAGAGTTAAGGCACTCCGTGGTGGAGTATGGCCTCATGGAAGCCACTGCACACCCAACTCCCCCGACGTGAAACACTGGAACTTACCTTGAGGCCTGAGGTCACCTTTCGTTCGGCCGGAGCTGAACATGTGGTGCCGTGGGAGGGGTTCCTAGAAAGGGATCGCCAGCACGGTTTTCGTTTTGAGAGAACACGCAGCCTCGGCCCACAACGACAATCCTGCCGTGCAGAGACGTCGGGCCGCTAGTGCTGTTCAGGCAGCTTTGAAGCCAAGCGCAAGGCGCCTCCAAACGGGGAGAAAGCGTACTCTCCCCTCCGCGTCCCACGTTCAAGCTGAATGACGCAGCATGTTTCTCGGAAGGCTCTGCCGAGCTATCTAGTACAAGGGAGAGAGTGCCTGCCTCTGCTGAGAAAGGTTTTGACGTGGGGATGGCTGGACAGGCGGAAGAGCGTTCCCCAGGCCGTGCAAAGTTTAGGCCTTGGTGATTCCGGATGGTCCCAAGGGTCCAGAGTTGTCCCTGGGAAAGCTGTCCTTTTCCCTCTTTTTCCGGCTGGAAGTACACCTCCGGCATCCGACTGCCGTTCGGAGACGTCCTTGGGGAGACGCCCTGCTTTCACTTTGGATGCACACTGCTGTTTCTCAGAAGAGCCCAAATTCCTCCCTGGGGGTGGGGAGGTTGGCACACTGGCCTGGAATGTAAGGCTGTTCAGAACTGCGTACCTTGAGGCCGTGTGAAGGCCGTACGAACGAGAGCTTTCGAGCGAACAGGGCAGCGCTTCGCCATCATCGTTGCACATTCACGGAGCTGAATCAAACGAACGCATTTACTTCCTGTGGCTCAAACACAGCCGAGGAGTTGGAAGGCATACAGTGCCCTTTGACAGTTGTTACAACGAACGTGAGTTCACAGTGTCTCGTGAAATACCTTCCACGGTCGAAGCATTCCGTTAAGGCATGCCCCTCCGCTCCCTCTGGCGCTCCGAGGTGTTACTAACGGGGGAAATCTGGACTTTTGCTTGAGGCCGGGGTGGGGCGGGGGGACTCACAATTCTTCTGCCGGCGAGCTCCAGAGCGCTCCTGCTGAAGCTCCCAGCAAGGAACTGAGAGCAGCAGGCCTCACACGAGTACACTCAGACTTCTTCTGTCACGAGTCAACTCAGACTTCTTATGTGAGGCCTTCCGGCAGCAAAGAGAAGGTGGGCGCGAGGAGTGTGCTTCAGGCAGCTTAGGACCCGCAACTGTCTCGTCTACCACGGAGGGGAATAAGGTTTGCCCAGGGTCGCCCAGTTTCAAAGCTGAGCTCACGTTGTTATCCTCAGTGGTTTCCGATTACCTGAAGGAAGCACACGGGAGGAACAGGGCCCTTCCATGGAGGCCCTTTTGGGCACAGGGACCTCTGCGTGGGATCTACTGGATAAGTATGGCAGTACCTTAGATAGGCCTCAGTGACCAAGGCTGTCGTCTGGCTCATGCCTTAGCTGTGTTAAGTGTGGAAAACGTGCTGGTCCTCAGGCTGGGCCCACAGCCTAGCTTTCGCTTCTGTGAGAGTGCTGTCCCGAGTCTCCTCCTGGAGCCAGTCGTCAGCACGGTGCCTTTTGGCACTGCAGTTCTCTTTCAGTCAAGGAGGCCGTGCGACTGGCAAAGGGAGTCTGCGCAGCACTGCCTTCGCGAAGCTCTTTGACGACTGGGGCACTCAACCCAGGCAAGCCAGAGAGCAGTACGTTGCCCTTGCTATGAATGTGAAGAGCTTTCTCCAGGGCCCTGTTGAGGCTAAGGTTCCTCAGAAGCCAGGAGCCGCCGTTCCGGCACGGAGAGAAGTCATCCTGCGAACTTGGCGAACGAGCTCCTATCCTGTGTGCCCCCAGGAGCGTCGCAGAGTTAAGGCACTCCGTGGTGGAGTATGGCCTCATGGAAGCCACTGCACACCCAACTCCCCCGACGTGAAACACTGGAACTTACCTTGAGGCCTGAGGTCACCTTTCGTTCGGCCGGAGCTGAACATGTGGTGCCGTGGGAGGGGTTCCTAGAAAGGGATCGCCAGCACGGTTTTCGTTTTGAGAGAACACGCAGCCTCGGCCCACAACGACAATCCTGCCGTGCAGAGACGTCGGGCCGCTAGTGCTGTTCAGGCAGCTTTGAAGCCAAGCGCAAGGCGCCTCCAAACGGGGAGAAAGCGTACTCTCCCCTCCGCGTCCCACGTTCAAGCTGAATGACGCAGCATGTTTCTCGGAAGGCTCTGCCGAGCTATCTAGTACAAGGGAGAGAGTGCCTGCCTCTGCTGAGAAAGGTTTTGACGTGGGGATTGCTGGACATGAGGAAGAGCGTTCCCCAGGCCGTGCAAAGTTTAGGCTTTGGTGACTCTGGATGGTCCCAAGGGTCCAGAATTGTCCCTGGGAAAGCTGTCCTCTTTTTCTTTCTCCGGCTGGAAGTAAACAGCTGGCAACCGACTGCCGTACGCAGACGTCCTGGGGGAGCCCCCCGGTTTCATTTGGGACGCACGTGGGTGTCTCACAGAAGAGCCCAAATTCCTAATTGGGGGCACACCAGCATGGAATGTAAGGCTGTTTAGAACTGCGTACCCTGAGGCCGTTGGAAGGCCATACAGACGAGAGCTTTCGAGCGAACAGGGCAGCGCTTCGCCATCATCGTTGCCCGTTCACGGAGCTTAATCAAACGAATGCCTTTACTTCCTGTGGCTCAAACGCAACAGAGGAGTTGGAAGGCATACAGTGCCCTTTGACAGTTGTTACGACGAACGTGAGTGCACAGTGTCTCGTGAAAGAAATCCCTAGCACTGTTGAAGCATCCCGTTGACGCATGGTTCTTCGCTCCTATGGCACTCCGAGGTGGTACTGAAGGGGGAAATCTGGACTTTTACTTGAGGCCGGGGGGGCTCACAATTCTTTTGTCGGCGAGCTCCAGAGTGCTCTTGCTGAAGCTCCCAGCAAGGACCTGAGAGCAGCAGGCCTCACACGAGTACACTCAGACGGCTTCCATCACGAGTAAACTCAGGCCTGTTATGTGAGGCCTTCGGGCAGCAAAGAGAAGGTGGGCGCGAGGAGTGTGCTTAAGGCAGCTTAGGACCCGCAACTGTCTCGTCTACCACGGAGGGGAATAAGGTTTGCCCAGGGTCGCCCAGTTTCAAAGCTGAGCTCACGTTGTTATCCTCAGTGGTTTCCGATTACTGAAGGAAACACACGGGAGGAACAGGGCCCTTCCATGGAGGCCCTTTTGGGCACAGGGACCTCTGCGTGGGATCTACTGGGTAAGTATGGCAGTACCTTAGATAGGCCTCTGTGACCAAGGCTGTCGTCTGGCTCATGCCTTAGCTGTGTTAAGTGTGGAAAACGTGCTGGTCCTCAGGCTGGGCCCACAGCCTAGCTTTCGCTTCTCTGAGAGTGCTGTCCCGAGTCTCCTCCTGGAGCCAGTCGTCAGCACGGTGCCTTTTGGCACTGCAGTTCTCTTTCAGTCAGGGAGGCCGTGCGACTGGCAAAGGGAGTCTGCGCAGCACTGCCTTCGCGAGGCTCTTTGACGACTGGGGCACTCAACCCAGGCAAGCCAGAGAGCAGTACGTTGCCCTTGCTATGAATGTGAAGAGCTTTCTCCAGGGCTCTGTTGAGGCTAAGGTTCCTCAGAAGCCAGGAGCCGCCGTTCCGGCACGGAGAGAAGTCATCCTGCGAACTTGGCGAACGAGCTCCTATCCTGTGTGCCCCCAGGAGCGTCGCAGAGTTAAGGCACTCCGTGGTGGAGTATGGCCTCATGGAAGCCACTGCACACCCAACTCCCCCGACGTGAAACACTGGAACTTACCTTGAGGCCTGAGGTCACCTTTCGTTCGGCCGGAGCTGAACATGTGGTGCCGTGGGAGGGGTTCCTAGAAAGGGATCGCCAGCACGGTTTTCGTTTTGAGAGAACACGCAGCCTCGGCCCACAACGACAATCCTGCTGTGCAGAGACGTCGGGCCGCTAGTGCTGTTCAGGCAGCTTTGAAGCCAAGCGCAAGGCGCCTCCAAACGGGGAGAAAGCGTACTCTCCCCTCCGCGTCCCACGTTCAAGCTGAATGACGCAGCATGTTTCTCGGAAGGCTCTGCCGAGCTATCTAGTACGAGGGAGAAGGCGCTTGCCTCTGCTGAGAAAGGTTTTGACGTGGGGATGGCTGGACAGGCGGAAGAGCGTTCCCCAGGCCGTGCAAAGTTTAGGCCTTGGTGATTCCGGATGGTCCCAAGGGTCCAGAGTTGTCCCTGGGAAAGCTGTCCTTTTCCCTCTTTTTCCGGCTGGAAGTACACCTCCGGCATCCGACTGCCGTTCGGAGACGTCCTGGGGGAGACGCCCTGCTTTCACTTTGGACGCACACTGGTGTTTCTCAGAAGAGCCCAAATTCCTCCCTGCGGGTGGGGAGGTTGGCACACTGGCATGGAATGTAAGGCTGTTCAGAACTGCGTACCTTGAGGCCGTGTGAAGGCCGTACGAACGAGAGCTTTCGAGCGAACAGGGCAGCGCTTCGCCATCATCGTTGCACATTCACGGAGCTGAATCAAACGAACGCATTTACTTCCTGTGGCTCAAACACAGCCGAGGAGTTGGAAGGCATACAGTGCCCTTTGACAGTTGTTACAACGAACGTGAGTTCACAGTGTCTCGTGAAATACCTTCCACGGTCGAAGCATTCCGTTAAGGCATGCCCCTCCGCTCCCTCTGGCGCTCCGAGGTGTTACTAACGGGGGAAATCTGGACTTTTGCTTGAGGCCGGGGTGGGGCGGGGGGACTCACAATTCTTCTGCCGGCGAGCTCCAGAGCGCTCCTGCTGAAGCTCCCAGCAAGGAACTGAGAGCAGCAGGCCTCACACGAGTACACTCAGACTTCTTCTGTCACGAGTCAACTCAGACTTCTTATGTGAGGCCTTCCGGCAGCAAAGAGAAGGTGCGCGCGAGGAGTGTGCATAAGGCAGCTTAGGACCCGCAACTGTCTCGTCTACCACGGAGGGGAATAAGGTTTGACCAGGGTCGCCCAGTTTCAAAACTGAGCTCACGTTGTTATCCTCAGTGGTTTCCGATTACCTGAAGGAAACACACGGGAGGAACAGGGCCCTTCCATGGAGGCCCTTTTGGGCACAGGGACCTCTGCGTGGGATCTACTGGATAAGTATGGCAGTACCTTAGGGAGGCCTCAGGGACCAAGGCTCTCTGGCTCACGCCTAGCTGTGCAAAGAAGTGTGGCAAACGTACGTACTGCTCCTCAGGCTGGGCCCACAGCCTAGCTTTCGCTTCTGTGAGAGTGCTGTCCCGAGTCTCCTCCTGGAGCCAGTCGTCAGCACGGTGCCTTTTGGCACTGCAGTTCTCTTTCAGTCAAGGAGGCCGTGCGACTGGCAAAGGGAGTCTGCGCAGCACTGCCTTCGCGAAGCTCTTTGACGACTGGGGCACTCAACCCAGGCAAGCCAGAGAGCAGTACGTTGCCCTTGCTATGAATGTGAAGAGCTTTCTCCAGGGCCCTGTTGAGGCTAAGGTTCCTCAGAAGCCAGGAGCCGCCGTTCCGGCACGGAGAGAAGTCATCCTGCGAACTTGGCGAACGAGCTCCTATCCTGTGTGCCCCCAGGAGCGTCGCAGAGTTAAGGCACTCCGTGGTGGAGTATGGCCTCATGGAAGCCACTGCACACCCAACTCCCCCGACGTGAAACACTGGAACTTACCTTGAGGCCTGAGGTCACCTTTCGTTCGGCCGGAGCTGAACATGTGGTGCCGTGGGAGGGGTTCCTAGAAAGGGATCGCCAGCACGGTTTTCGTTTTGAGAGAACACGCAGCCTCGGCCCACAACGACAATCCTGCCGTGCAGAGACGTCGGGCCGCTAGTGCTGTTCAGGCAGCTTTGAAGCCAAGCGCAAGGCGCCTCCAAACGGGGAGAAAGCGTACTCTCCCCTCCGCGTCCCACGTTCAAGCTGAATGACGCAGCATGTTTCTCGGAAGGCTGTGCCGAGCTATCTAGTACAAGGGAGAGAGTGCCTGCCTCTGCTGAGAAAGGTTTTGACGTGGGGATTGCTGGACATGAGGAAGAGCGTTCCCCAGGCCGTGCAAAGTTTAGGCTTTGGTGACTCTGGATGGTCCCAAGGGTCCAGAATTGTCCCTGGGAAAGCTGTCCTCTTTTTCTTTCTCCGGCTGGAAGTAAACAGCTGGCAACCGACTGCCGTACGCAGACGTCCTGGGGGAGCCCCCCGGTTTCATTTGGGATGCACGTGGGTGTCTCACAGAAGAGCCCAAATTCCTAATTGGGGGCACACCAGCATGGAATGTAAGGCTGTTTAGAACTGTGTACCCTGAGGCCGTTGGAAGGCCGTACGGACGAGAGCTTTCGAGCGAACAGGGCAGCGCTTCGCCATCATCGTTGCCCGTTCACGGAGCTTAATCAAACGAATGCCTTTACTTCCTGTGGTTCAAACGCACCAGAGGAGTTGGAAGGCATACAGTGCCCTTTGACAGTTGTTACGACGAACGTGAGTGCACAGTGTCTCGTGAAAGAAATCCCTAGCACTGTTGAAGCATCCCGTTAACGCATGCTTCTTCGCTCCTATGGCACTCCGAGGTGGTACTGACGGGGGAAATCTGGACTTTTATTCGAGGCCGGGGGGCTCACAATTCTTTTGTCGGCGAGCTCCAGAGTGCTCTTGCTGAAGCTCCCAGCAAGGACCTGAGAGCAGCAGGCCTCACACGAGTACACTCAGACGGCTTCCATCACGAGTAAACTCAGACCTCTTATGTGAGGCCTTCCGGCAGCAAAGAGAAGGTGGACGCGAGGAGTGTGCTTCAGGCAGCTTAGGACCCGCAACTGTCTCGTCTACCACGGAGGGGAATAAGGTTTGCCCAGGGTCGCCCAGTTTCAAAACTGAGCTCACGTTGTTATCCTCAGTGGTTTCCGATTACCTGAAGGAAACACACGGGAGGAACAGGGCCCTTCCATGGAGGCCCTTTTGGGCACAGGGACTTCTGCGTGGGATCTACTGGGTAAGTATGGCAGTACCTTAGATAGGCCTCAGGGACCAAGGCTGTGGTCTGGCTCATGTCTTAGCTGTGTTAAGTGTGGAAATCGTGCTGGTCCTCAGGCTGGGCCCACAGCCTAGCTTTCGCTTCTGTGAGAGTGCTGTCCCGAGTCTCCTCCTGGAGCCAGTCGTCAGCACGGTGCCTTTTGGCACTGCAGGTCTCTTTCAGTCAGGGAGGCCGTGCGACTGGCAAAGGGAGTCTGCGCAGCACTGCCTTCGCGAGGCTCTTTGACGACTGGGGCACTCAACCCAGGCAACCCAGAGAGGAGTACACTGCCTTTGCTATGAATGTGAAGAGCTGTCTCCAGGGGCCTGCTTAGGCTAAGGTTCCTCAGAAGCCAGGAGCCGCCGTTCCGGCACGGAGAGAAGTCATCCTGCGAACTTGGCGAACGAGCTTCTATCCTGTGTGCCCCCAGGAGCGTCGCAGAGTTAAGGCACTCCGTGGTGGAGTATGGCCTCATGGAAGCCACTGCACACCCAACTCCCCCGACGTGAAACACTGGAACTTACCTTGAGGCCTGAGGTCACCTTTCGTTCGGCCGGAGCTGAACATGTGGTGCCGTGGGAGGGGTTCCTAGAAAGGGATCGCCAGCACGGTTTTCGTTTTGAGAGAACACGCAGCCTCGGCCCACAACGACAATCCTGCCGTGCAGAGACGTCGGGCCGCTAGTGCTGTTCAGGCAGCTTTGAAGCCAAGCGCAAGGCGCCTCCAAACGGGGAGAAAGCGTACTCTCCCCTCCGCGTCCCACGTTCAAGCTGAATGACGCAGCATGTTTCTCGGAAGGCTCTGCCGAGCTATCTAGTACAAGGGAGAGAGTGCCTGCCTCTGCTGAGAAAGGTTTTGACGTGGGGATGGCTGGACAGGCGGAAGAGCGTTCCCCAGGCCGTGCAAAGTTTAGGCCTTGGTGATTCCGGATGGTCCCAAGGGTCCAGAGTTGTCCCTGGGAAAGCTGTCCTTTTCCCTCTTTTTCCGGCTGGAAGTACACCTCCGGCATCCGACTGCCGTTCGGAGACGTCCTTGGGGAGACGCCCTGCTTTCACTTTGGATGCACACTGCTGTTTCTCAGAAGAGCCCAAATTCCTCCCTGGGGGTGGGGAGGTTGGCACACTGGCCTGGAATGTAAGGCTGTTCAGAACTGCGTACCTTGAGGCCGTGTGAAGGCCGTACGAACGAGAGCTTTCGAGCGAACAGGGCAGCGCTTCGCCATCATCGTTGCACATTCACGGAGCTGAATCAAACGAACGCATTTACTTCCTGTGGCTCAAACACAGCCGAGGAGTTGGAAGGCATACAGTGCCCTTTGACAGTTGTTACAACGAACGTGAGTTCACAGTGTCTCGTGAAATACCTTCCACGGTCGAAGCATTCCGTTAAGGCATGCCCCTCCGCTCCCTCTGGCGCTCCGAGGTGTTACTAACGGGGGAAATCTGGACTTTTGCTTGAGGCCGGGGTGGGGCGGGGGGACTCACAATTCTTCTGCCGGCGAGCTCCAGAGCGCTCCTGCTGAAGCTCCCAGCAAGGAACTGAGAGCAGCAGGCCTCACACGAGTACACTCAGACTTCTTCTGTCACGAGTCAACTCAGACTTCTTATGTGAGGCCTTCCGGCAGCAAAGAGAAGGTGGGCGCGAGGAGTGTGCTTCAGGCAGCTTAGGACCCGCAACTGTCTCGTCTACCACGGAGGGGAATAAGGTTTGCCCAGGGTCGCCCAGTTTCAAAGCTGAGCTCACGTTGTTATCCTCAGTGGTTTCCGATTACCTGAAGGAAGCACACGGGAGGAACAGGGCCCTTCCATGGAGGCCCTTTTGGGCACAGGGACCTCTGCGTGGGATCTACTGGATAAGTATGGCAGTACCTTAGATAGGCCTCAGTGACCAAGGCTGTCGTCTGGCTCATGCCTTAGCTGTGTTAAGTGTGGAAAACGTGCTGGTCCTCAGGCTGGGCCCACAGCCTAGCTTTCGCTTCTGTGAGAGTGCTGTCCCGAGTCTCCTCCTGGAGCCAGTCGTCAGCACGGTGCCTTTTGGCACTGCAGTTCTCTTTCAGTCAAGGAGGCCGTGCGACTGGCAAAGGGAGTCTGCGCAGCACTGCCTTCGCGAAGCTCTTTGACGACTGGGGCACTCAACCCAGGCAAGCCAGAGAGCAGTACGTTGCCCTTGCTATGAATGTGAAGAGCTTTCTCCAGGGCCCTGTTGAGGCTAAGGTTCCTCAGAAGCCAGGAGCCGCCGTTCCGGCACGGAGAGAAGTCATCCTGCGAACTTGGCGAACGAGCTCCTATCCTGTGTGCCCCCAGGAGCGTCGCAGAGTTAAGGCACTCCGTGGTGGAGTATGGCCTCATGGAAGCCACTGCACACCCAACTCCCCCGACGTGAAACACTGGAACTTACCTTGAGGCCTGAGGTCACCTTTCGTTCGGCCGGAGCTGAACATGTGGTGCCGTGGGAGGGGTTCCTAGAAAGGGATCGCCAGCACGGTTTTCGTTTTGAGAGAACACGCAGCCTCGGCCCACAACGACAATCCTGCCGTGCAGAGACGTCGGGCCGCTAGTGCTGTTCAGGCAGCTTTGAAGCCAAGCGCAAGGCGCCTCCAAACGGGGAGAAAGCGTACTCTCCCCTCCGCGTCCCACGTTCAAGCTGAATGACGCAGCATGTTTCTCGGAAGGCTCTGCCGAGCTATCTAGTACAAGGGAGAGAGTGCCTGCCTCTGCTGAGAAAGGTTTTGACGTGGGGATTGCTGGACATGAGGAAGAGCGTTCCCCAGGCCGTGCAAAGTTTAGGCTTTGGTGACTCTGGATGGTCCCAAGGGTCCAGAATTGTCCCTGGGAAAGCTGTCCTCTTTTTCTTTCTCCGGCTGGAAGTAAACAGCTGGCAACCGACTGCCGTACGCAGACGTCCTGGGGGAGCCCCCCGGTTTCATTTGGGACGCACGTGGGTGTCTCACAGAAGAGCCCAAATTCCTAATTGGGGGCACACCAGCATGGAATGTAAGGCTGTTTAGAACTGCGTACCCTGAGGCCGTTGGAAGGCCATACAGACGAGAGCTTTCGAGCGAACAGGGCAGCGCTTCGCCATCATCGTTGCCCGTTCACGGAGCTTAATCAAACGAATGCCTTTACTTCCTGTGGCTCAAACGCAACAGAGGAGTTGGAAGGCATACAGTGCCCTTTGACAGTTGTTACGACGAACGTGAGTGCACAGTGTCTCGTGAAAGAAATCCCTAGCACTGTTGAAGCATCCCGTTGACGCATGGTTCTTCGCTCCTATGGCACTCCGAGGTGGTACTGAAGGGGGAAATCTGGACTTTTACTTGAGGCCGGGGGGGCTCACAATTCTTTTGTCGGCGAGCTCCAGAGTGCTCTTGCTGAAGCTCCCAGCAAGGACCTGAGAGCAGCAGGCCTCACACGAGTACACTCAGACGGCTTCCATCACGAGTAAACTCAGGCCTGTTATGTGAGGCCTTCGGGCAGCAAAGAGAAGGTGGGCGCGAGGAGTGTGCTTAAGGCAGCTTAGGACCCGCAACTGTCTCGTCTACCACGGAGGGGAATAAGGTTTGCCCAGGGTCGCCCAGTTTCAAAGCTGAGCTCACGTTGTTATCCTCAGTGGTTTCCGATTACTGAAGGAAACACACGGGAGGAACAGGGCCCTTCCATGGAGGCCCTTTTGGGCACAGGGACCTCTGCGTGGGATCTACTGGGTAAGTATGGCAGTACCTTAGATAGGCCTCTGTGACCAAGGCTGTCGTCTGGCTCATGCCTTAGCTGTGTTAAGTGTGGAAAACGTGCTGGTCCTCAGGCTGGGCCCACAGCCTAGCTTTCGCTTCTCTGAGAGTGCTGTCCCGAGTCTCCTCCTGGAGCCAGTCGTCAGCACGGTGCCTTTTGGCACTGCAGTTCTCTTTCAGTCAGGGAGGCCGTGCGACTGGCAAAGGGAGTCTGCGCAGCACTGCCTTCGCGAGGCTCTTTGACGACTGGGGCACTCAACCCAGGCAAGCCAGAGAGCAGTACGTTGCCCTTGCTATGAATGTGAAGAGCTTTCTCCAGGGCTCTGTTGAGGCTAAGGTTCCTCAGAAGCCAGGAGCCGCCGTTCCGGCACGGAGAGAAGTCATCCTGCGAACTTGGCGAACGAGCTCCTATCCTGTGTGCCCCCAGGAGCGTCGCAGAGTTAAGGCACTCCGTGGTGGAGTATGGCCTCATGGAAGCCACTGCACACCCAACTCCCCCGACGTGAAACACTGGAACTTACCTTGAGGCCTGAGGTCACCTTTCGTTCGGCCGGAGCTGAACATGTGGTGCCGTGGGAGGGGTTCCTAGAAAGGGATCGCCAGCACGGTTTTCGTTTTGAGAGAACACGCAGCCTCGGCCCACAACGACAATCCTGCTGTGCAGAGACGTCGGGCCGCTAGTGCTGTTCAGGCAGCTTTGAAGCCAAGCGCAAGGCGCCTCCAAACGGGGAGAAAGCGTACTCTCCCCTCCGCGTCCCACGTTCAAGCTGAATGACGCAGCATGTTTCTCGGAAGGCTCTGCCGAGCTATCTAGTACGAGGGAGAAGGCGCTTGCCTCTGCTGAGAAAGGTTTTGACGTGGGGATGGCTGGACAGGCGGAAGAGCGTTCCCCAGGCCGTGCAAAGTTTAGGCCTTGGTGATTCCGGATGGTCCCAAGGGTCCAGAGTTGTCCCTGGGAAAGCTGTCCTTTTCCCTCTTTTTCCGGCTGGAAGTACACCTCCGGCATCCGACTGCCGTTCGGAGACGTCCTGGGGGAGACGCCCTGCTTTCACTTTGGACGCACACTGGTGTTTCTCAGAAGAGCCCAAATTCCTCCCTGCGGGTGGGGAGGTTGGCACACTGGCATGGAATGTAAGGCTGTTCAGAACTGCGTACCTTGAGGCCGTGTGAAGGCCGTACGAACGAGAGCTTTCGAGCGAACAGGGCAGCGCTTCGCCATCATCGTTGCACATTCACGGAGCTGAATCAAACGAACGCATTTACTTCCTGTGGCTCAAACACAGCCGAGGAGTTGGAAGGCATACAGTGCCCTTTGACAGTTGTTACAACGAACGTGAGTTCACAGTGTCTCGTGAAATACCTTCCACGGTCGAAGCATTCCGTTAAGGCATGCCCCTCCGCTCCCTCTGGCGCTCCGAGGTGTTACTAACGGGGGAAATCTGGACTTTTGCTTGAGGCCGGGGTGGGGCGGGGGGACTCACAATTCTTCTGCCGGCGAGCTCCAGAGCGCTCCTGCTGAAGCTCCCAGCAAGGAACTGAGAGCAGCAGGCCTCACACGAGTACACTCAGACTTCTTCTGTCACGAGTCAACTCAGACTTCTTATGTGAGGCCTTCCGGCAGCAAAGAGAAGGTGCGCGCGAGGAGTGTGCATAAGGCAGCTTAGGACCCGCAACTGTCTCGTCTACCACGGAGGGGAATAAGGTTTGACCAGGGTCGCCCAGTTTCAAAACTGAGCTCACGTTGTTATCCTCAGTGGTTTCCGATTACCTGAAGGAAACACACGGGAGGAACAGGGCCCTTCCATGGAGGCCCTTTTGGGCACAGGGACCTCTGCGTGGGATCTACTGGATAAGTATGGCAGTACCTTAGGGAGGCCTCAGGGACCAAGGCTCTCTGGCTCACGCCTAGCTGTGCAAAGAAGTGTGGCAAACGTACGTACTGCTCCTCAGGCTGGGCCCACAGCCTAGCTTTCGCTTCTGTGAGAGTGCTGTCCCGAGTCTCCTCCTGGAGCCAGTCGTCAGCACGGTGCCTTTTGGCACTGCAGTTCTCTTTCAGTCAAGGAGGCCGTGCGACTGGCAAAGGGAGTCTGCGCAGCACTGCCTTCGCGAAGCTCTTTGACGACTGGGGCACTCAACCCAGGCAAGCCAGAGAGCAGTACGTTGCCCTTGCTATGAATGTGAAGAGCTTTCTCCAGGGCCCTGTTGAGGCTAAGGTTCCTCAGAAGCCAGGAGCCGCCGTTCCGGCACGGAGAGAAGTCATCCTGCGAACTTGGCGAACGAGCTCCTATCCTGTGTGCCCCCAGGAGCGTCGCAGAGTTAAGGCACTCCGTGGTGGAGTATGGCCTCATGGAAGCCACTGCACACCCAACTCCCCCGACGTGAAACACTGGAACTTACCTTGAGGCCTGAGGTCACCTTTCGTTCGGCCGGAGCTGAACATGTGGTGCCGTGGGAGGGGTTCCTAGAAAGGGATCGCCAGCACGGTTTTCGTTTTGAGAGAACACGCAGCCTCGGCCCACAACGACAATCCTGCCGTGCAGAGACGTCGGGCCGCTAGTGCTGTTCAGGCAGCTTTGAAGCCAAGCGCAAGGCGCCTCCAAACGGGGAGAAAGCGTACTCTCCCCTCCGCGTCCCACGTTCAAGCTGAATGACGCAGCATGTTTCTCGGAAGGCTGTGCCGAGCTATCTAGTACAAGGGAGAGAGTGCCTGCCTCTGCTGAGAAAGGTTTTGACGTGGGGATTGCTGGACATGAGGAAGAGCGTTCCCCAGGCCGTGCAAAGTTTAGGCTTTGGTGACTCTGGATGGTCCCAAGGGTCCAGAATTGTCCCTGGGAAAGCTGTCCTCTTTTTCTTTCTCCGGCTGGAAGTAAACAGCTGGCAACCGACTGCCGTACGCAGACGTCCTGGGGGAGCCCCCCGGTTTCATTTGGGATGCACGTGGGTGTCTCACAGAAGAGCCCAAATTCCTAATTGGGGGCACACCAGCATGGAATGTAAGGCTGTTTAGAACTGTGTACCCTGAGGCCGTTGGAAGGCCGTACGGACGAGAGCTTTCGAGCGAACAGGGCAGCGCTTCGCCATCATCGTTGCCCGTTCACGGAGCTTAATCAAACGAATGCCTTTACTTCCTGTGGTTCAAACGCAACAGAGGAGTTGGAAGGCATACAGTGCCCTTTGACAGTTGTTACGACGAACGTGAGTGCACAGTGTCTCGTGAAAGAAATCCCTAGCACTGTTGAAGCATCCCGTTAACGCATGCTTCTTCGCTCCTATGGCACTCCGAGGTGGTACTGACGGGGGAAATCTGGACTTTTATTCGAGGCCGGGGGGCTCACAATTCTTTTGTCGGCGAGCTCCAGAGTGCTCTTGCTGAAGCTCCCAGCAAGGACCTGAGAGCAGCAGGCCTCACACGAGTACACTCAGACGGCTTCCATCACGAGTAAACTCAGACCTCTTATGTGAGGCCTTCCGGCAGCAAAGAGAAGGTGGACGCGAGGAGTGTGCATAAGGCAGCTTAGGACCCGCAACTGTCTCGTCTACCACGGAGGGGAATAAGGTTTGCCCAGGGTCGCCCAGTTTCAAAACTGAGCTCACGTTGTTATCCTCAGTGGTTTCCGATTACCTGAAGGAAACACACGGGAGGAACAGGGCCCTTCCATGGAGGCCCTTTTGGGCACAGGGACCTCTGCGTGGGATCTACTGGGTAAGTATGGCAGTACCTTAGATAGGCCTCAGGGACCAAGGCTGTGGTCTGGCTCATGTCTTAGCTGTGTTAAGTGTGGAAAACGTGCTGGTCCTCAGGCTGGGCCCACAGCCTAGCTTTCGCTTCTCTGAGAGTGCTGTCCCGAGTCTCCTCCTGGAGCCAGTCGTCAGCACGGTGCCTTTTGGCACTGCAGTTCTCTTTCAGTCAGGGAGGCCGTGCGACTGGCAAAGGGAGTCTGCGCAGCACTGCCTTCGCGAGGCTCTTTGACGACTGGGGCACTCAACCCAGGCAAGCCAGAGAGCAGTACGTTGCCCTTGCTATGAATGTGAAGAGCTTTCTCCAGGGCTCTGTTGAGGCTAAGGTTCCTCAGAAGCCAGGAGCCGCCGTTCCGGCACGGAGAGAAGTCATCCTGCGAACTTGGCGAACGAGCTCCTATCCTGTGTGCCCCCAGGAGCGTCGCAGAGTTAAGGCACTCCGTGGTGGAGTATGGCCTCATGGAAGCCACTGCACACCCAACTCCCCCGACGTGAAACACTGGAACTTACCTTGAGGCCTGAGGTCACCTTTCGTTCGGCCGGAGCTGAACATGTGGTGCCGTGGGAGGGGTTCCTAGAAAGGGATCGCCAGCACGGTTTTCGTTTTGAGAGAACACGCAGCCTCGGCCCACAACGACAATCCTGCCGTGCAGAGACGTCGGGCCGCTAGTGCTGTTCAGGCAGCTTTGAAGCCAAGCGCAAGGCGCCTCCAAACGGGGAGAAAGCGTACTCTCCCCTCCGCGTCCCACGTTCAAGCTGAATGACGCAGCATGTTTCTCGGAAGGCTCTGCCGAGCTATCTAGTACGAGGGAGAAGGCGCTTGCCTCTGCTGAGAAAGGTTTTGACGTGGGGATGGCTGGACAGGCGGAAGAGCGTTCCCCAGGCCGTGCAAAGTTTAGGCCTTGGTGATTCCGGATGGTCCCAAGGGTCCAGAGTTGTCCCTGGGAAAGCTGTCCTTTTCCCTCTTTTTCCGGCTGGAAGTACACCTCCGGCATCCGACTGCCGTTCGGAGACGTCCTGGGGGAGACGCCCTGCTTTCACTTTGGACGCACACTGGTGTTTCTCAGAAGAGCCCAAATTCCTCCCTGCGGGTGGGGAGGTTGGCACACTGGCATGGAATGTAAGGCTGTTCAGAACTGCGTACCTTGAGGCCGTGTGAAGGCCGTACGAACGAGAGCTTTCGAGCGAACAGGGCAGCGCTTCGCCATCATCGTTGCACATTCACGGAGCTGAATCAAACGAACGCATTTACTTCCTGTGGCTCAAACACAGCCGAGGAGTTGGAAGGCATACAGTGCCCTTTGACAGTTGTTACAACGAACGTGAGTTCACAGTGTCTCGTGAAATACCTTCCACGGTCGAAGCATTCCGTTAAGGCATGCCCCTCCGCTCCCTCTGGCGCTCCGAGGTGTTACTAACGGGGGAAATCTGGACTTTTGCTTGAGGCCGGGGTGGGGCGGGGGGACTCACAATTCTTCTGCCGGCGAGCTCCAGAGCGCTCCTGCTGAAGCTCCCAGCAAGGAACTGAGAGCAGCAGGCCTCACACGAGTACACTCAGACTTCTTCTGTCACGAGTCAACTCAGACTTCTTATGTGAGGCCTTCCGGCAGCAAAGAGAAGGTGCGCGCGAGGAGTGTGCATAAGGCAGCTTAGGACCCGCAACTGTCTCGTCTACCACGGAGGGGAATAAGGTTTGACCAGGGTCGCCCAGTTTCAAAACTGAGCTCACGTTGTTATCCTCAGTGGTTTCCGATTACCTGAAGGAAACACACGGGAGGAACAGGGCCCTTCCATGGAGGCCCTTTTGGGCACAGGGACCTCTGCGTGGGATCTACTGGATAAGTATGGCAGTACCTTAGGGAGGCCTCAGGGACCAAGGCTCTCTGGCTCACGCCTAGCTGTGCAAAGAAGTGTGGCAAACGTACGTACTGCTCCTCAGGCTGGGCCCACAGCCTAGCTTTCGCTTCTGTGAGAGTGCTGTCCCGAGTCTCCTCCTGGAGCCAGTCGTCAGCACGGTGCCTTTTGGCACTGCAGTTCTCTTTCAGTCAAGGAGGCCGTGCGACTGGCAAAGGGAGTCTGCGCAGCACTGCCTTCGCGAAGCTCTTTGACGACTGGGGCACTCAACCCAGGCAAGCCAGAGAGCAGTACGTTGCCCTTGCTATGAATGTGAAGAGCTTTCTCCAGGGCCCTGTTGAGGCTAAGGTTCCTCAGAAGCCAGGAGCCGCCGTTCCGGCACGGAGAGAAGTCATCCTGCGAACTTGGCGAACGAGCTCCTATCCTGTGTGGCCCCAGGAGCGTCGCAGAGTTAAGGCACTCCGTGGTGGAGTATGGCCTCATGGAAGCCACTGCACACCCAACTCCCCCGACGTGAAACACTGGAACTTACCTTGAGGCCTGAGGTCACCTTTCGTTCGGCCGGAGCTGAACATGTGGTGCCGTGGGAGGGGTTCCTAGAAAGGGATCGCCAGCACGGTTTTCGTTTTGAGAGAACACGCAGCCTCGGCCCACAACGACAATCCTGCCGTGCAGAGACGTCGGGCCGCTAGTGCTGTTCAGGCAGCTTTGAAGCCAAGCGCAAGGCGCCTCCAAACGGGGAGAAAGCGTACTCTCCCCTCCGCGTCCCACGTTCAAGCTGAATGACGCAGCATGTTTCTCGGAAGGCTGTGCCGAGCTATCTAGTACAAGGGAGAGAGTGCCTGCCTCTGCTGAGAAAGGTTTTGACGTGGGGATTGCTGGACATGAGGAAGAGCGTTCCCCAGGCCGTGCAAAGTTTAGGCTTTGGTGACTCTGGATGGTCCCAAGGGTCCAGAATTGTCCCTGGGAAAGCTGTCCTCTTTTTCTTTCTCCGGCTGGAAGTAAACAGCTGGCAACCGACTGCCGTACGCAGACGTCCTGGGGGAGCCCCCCGGTTTCATTTGGGATGCACGTGGGTGTCTCACAGAAGAGCCCAAATTCCTAATTGGGGGCACACCAGCATGGAATGTAAGGCTGTTTAGAACTGTGTACCCTGAGGCCGTTGGAAGGCCGTACGGACGAGAGCTTTCGAGCGAACAGGGCAGCGCTTCGCCATCATCGTTGCCCGTTCACGGAGCTTAATCAAACGAATGCCTTTACTTCCTGTGGTTCAAACGCAACAGAGGAGTTGGAAGGCATACAGTGCCCTTTGACAGTTGTTACGACGAACGTGAGTGCACAGTGTCTCGTGAAAGAAATCCCTAGCACTGTTGAAGCATCCCGTTAACGCATGCTTCTTCGCTCCTATGGCACTCCGAGGTGGTACTGACGGGGGAAATCTGGACTTTTATTCGAGGCCGGGGGGCTCACAATTCTTTTGTCGGCGAGCTCCAGAGTGCTCTTGCTGAAGCTCCCAGCAAGGACCTGAGAGCAGCAGGCCTCACACGAGTACACTCAGACGGCTTCCATCACGAGTAAACTCAGACCTCTTATGTGAGGCCTTCCGGCAGCAAAGAGAAGGTGGACGCGAGGAGTGTGCTTCAGGCAGCTTAGGACCCGCAACTGTCTCGTCTACCACGGAGGGGAATAAGGTTTGCCCAGGGTCGCCCAGTTTCAAAACTGAGCTCACGTTGTTATCCTCAGTGGTTTCCGATTACCTGAAGGAAACACACGGGAGGAACAGGGCCCTTCCATGGAGGCCCTTTTGGGCACAGGGACCTCTGCGTGGGATCTACTGGGTAAGTATGGCAGTACCTTAGATAGGCCTCAGGGACCAAGGCTGTGGTCTGGCTCATGTCTTAGCTGTGTTAAGTGTGGAAATCGTGCTGGTCCTCAGGCTGGGCCCACAGCCCAGCTTTCGCTTCTCTGAGAGTGCTGTCCCGAGTCTCCTCCTGGAGCCAGTCGTCAGCACGGTGCCTTTTGGCACTGCAGTTCTCTTTCAGTCAGGGAGGCCGTGCGACTGGCAAAGGGAGTCTGCGCAGCACTGCCTTCGCGAGGCTCTTTGACGACTGGGGCACTCAACCCAGGCAAGCCAGAGAGCAGTACGTTGCCCTTGCTATGAATGTGAAGAGCTTTCTCCAGGGCTCTGTTGAGGCTAAGGTTCCTCAGAAGCCAGGAGCCGCCGTTCCGGCACGGAGAGAAGTCATCCTGCGAACTTGGCGAACGAGCTCCTATCCTGTGTGCCCCCAGGAGCGTCGCAGAGTTAAGGCACTCCGTGGTGGAGTATGGCCTCATGGAAGCCACTGCACACCCAACTCCCCCGACGTGAAACACTGGAACTTACCTTGAGGCCTGAGGTCACCTTTCGTTCGGCCGGAGCTGAACATGTGGTGCCGTGGGAGGGGTTCCTAGAAAGGGATCGCCAGCACGGTTTTCGTGTTGAGAGAACACGCAGCCTCGGCCCACAACGACAATCCTGCCGTGCAGAGACGTCGGGCCGCTAGTGCTGTTCAGGCAGCTTTGAAGCCAAGCGCAAGGCGCCTCCAAACGGGGAGAAAGCGTACTCTCCCCTCCGCGTCCCACGTTCAAGCTGAATGACGCAGCATGTTTCTCGGAAGGCTCTGCCGAGCTATCTAGTACGAGGGAGAAGGCGCTTGCCTCTGCTGAGAAAGGTTTTGACGTGGGGATGGCTGGACAGGCGGAAGAGCGTTCCCCAGGCCGTGCAAAGTTTAGGCCTTGGTGATTCCGGATGGTCCCAAGGGTCCAGAGTTGTCCCTGGGAAAGCTGTCCTTTTCCCTCTTTTTCCGGCTGGAAGTACACCTCCGGCATCCGACTGCCGTTCGGAGACGTCCTGGGGGAGACGCCCTGCTTTCACTTTGGACGCACACTGGTGTTTCTCAGAAGAGCCCAAATTCCTCCCTGCGGGTGGGGAGGTTGGCACACTGGCATGGAATGTAAGGCTGTTCAGAACTGCGTACCTTGAGGCCTTGTGAAGGCCGTACGAACGAGAGCTTTCGAGCGAACAGGGCAGCGCTTCGCCATCATCGTTGCACATTCACGGAGCTGAATCAAACGAACGCATTTACTTCCTGTGGCTCAAACACAGCCGAGGAGTTGGAAGGCATACAGTGCCCTTTGACAGTTGTTACAACGAACGTGAGTTCACAGTGTCTCGTGAAATACCTTCCACGGTCGAAGCATTCCGTTAAGGCATGCCCCTCCGCTCCCTCTGGCGCTCCGAGGTGTTACTAACGGGGGAAATCTGGACTTTTGCTTGAGGCCGGGGTGGGGCGGGGGGACTCACAATTCTTCTGCCGGCGAGCTCCAGAGCGCTCCTTCTGAAGCTCCCAGCAAGGAACTGAGAGCAGCAGGCCTCACACGAGTACACTCAGACTTCTTCTGTCACGAGTCAACTCAGACTTCTTATGTGAGGCCTTCCGGCAGCAAAGAGAAGGTGCGCGCGAGGAGTGTGCATAAGGCAGCTTAGGACCCGCAACTGTCTCGTCTACCACGGAGGGGAATAAGGTTTGACCAGGGTCGCCCAGTTTCAAAGCTGAGCTCACGTTGTTATCCTCAGTGGTTTCCGATTACCTGAAGGAAACACACGGGAGGAACAGGGCCCTTCCATGGAGGCCCTTTTGGGCACAGGGACCTCTGCGTGGGATCTACTGGATAAGTATGGCAGTACCTTAGATAGGCCTCAGTGACCAAGGCTGTCGTCTGGCTCATGCCTTAGCTGTGTTAAGTGTGGAAAACGTGCTGGTCCTCAGGCTGGGCCCACAGCCTAGCTTTCGCTTCTGTGAGAGTGCTGTCCCGAGTATCCTCCTGGAGCCAGTCGTCAGCACGGTGCCTTTTGGCACTGCAGTTCTCTTTCAGTCAAGGAGGCCGTGCGACTGGCAAAGGGAGTCTGCGCAGCACTGCCTTCACGAAGCTCTTTGACGACTGGGGCACTCAACCCAGGCAAGCCAGAGAGCAGTACGTTGCCCTTGCTATGAATGTGAAGAGCTTTCTCCAGGGCCCTGTTGAGGCTAAGGTTCCTCAGAAGCCAGGAGCCGCCGTTCCGGCACGGAGAGAAGTCATCCTGCGAACTTGGCGAACGAGCTCCTATCCTGTGTGCCCCCAGGAGCGTCGCAGAGTTAAGGCACTCCGTGGTGGAGTATGGCCTCATGGAAGCCACTGCACACCCAACTCCCCCGACGTGAAACACTGGAACTTACCTTGAGGCCTGAGGTCACCTTTCGTTCGGCCGGAGCTGAACATGTGGTGCCGTGGGAGGGGTTCCTAGAAAGGGATCGCCAGCACGGTTTTCGTTTTGAGAGAACACGCAGCCTCGGCCCACAACGACAATCCTGCCGTGCAGAGACGTCGGGCCGCTAGTGCTGTTCAGGCAGCTTTGAAGCCAAGCGCAAGGCGCCTCCAAACGGGGAGAAAGCGTACTCTCCCCTCCGCGTCCCACGTTCAAGCTGAATGACGCAGCATGTTTCTCGGAAGGCTGTGCCGAGCTATCTAGTACAAGGGAGAGAGTGCCTGCCTCTGCTGAGAAAGGTTTTGACGTGGGGATTGCTGGACATGAGGAAGAGCGTTCCCCAGGCCGTGCAAAGTTTAGGCTTTGGTGACTCTGGATGGTCCCAAGGGTCCAGAATTGTCCCTGGGAAAGCTGTCCTCTTTTTCTTTCTCCGGCTGGAAGTAAACAGCTGGCAACCGACTGCCGTACGCAGACGTCCTGGGGGAGCCCCCCGGTTTCATTTGGGATGCACGTGGGTGTCTCACAGAAGAGCCCAAATTCCTAATTGGGGGCACACCAGCATGGAATGTAAGGCTGTTTAGAACTGTGTACCCTGAGGCCGTTGGAAGGCCGTACGGACGAGAGCTTTCGAGCGAACAGGGCAGCGCTTCGCCATCATCGTTGCCCGTTCACGGAGCTTAATCAAACGAATGCCTTTACTTCCTGTGGTTCAAACGCACCAGAGGAGTTGGAAGGCATACAGTGCCCTTTGACAGTTGTTACGACGAACGTGAGTGCACAGTGTCTCGTGAAAGAAATCCCTAGCACTGTTGAAGCATCCCGTTAACGCATGCTTCTTCGCTCCTATGGCACTCCGAGGTGGTACTGACGGGGGAAATCTGGACTTTTATTCGAGGCCGGGGGGCTCACAATTCTTTTGTCGGCGAGCTCCAGAGTGCTCTTGCTGAAGCTCCCAGCAAGGACCTGAGAGCAGCAGGCCTCACACGAGTACACTCAGACGGCTTCCATCACGAGTAAACTCAGACCTCTTATGTGAGGCCTTCCGGCAGCAAAGAGAAGGTGGACGCGAGGAGTGTGCTTCAGGCAGCTTAGGACCCGCAACTGTCTCGTCTACCACGGAGGGGAATAAGGTTTGCCCAGGGTCGCCCAGTTTCAAAACTGAGCTCACGTTGTTATCCTCAGTGGTTTCCGATTACCTGAAGGAAACACACGGGAGGAACAGGGCCCTTCCATGGAGGCCCTTTTGGGCACAGGGACCTCTGCGTGGGATCTACTGGGTAAGTATGGCAGTACCTTAGATAGGCCTCAGGGACCAAGGCTGTGGTCTGGCTCATGTCTTAGCTGTGTTAAGTGTGGAAATCGTGCTGGTCCTCAGGCTGGGCCCACAGCCCAGCTTTCGCTTCTCTGAGAGTGCTGTCCCGAGTCTCCTCCTGGAGCCAGTCGTCAGCACGGTGCCTTTTGGCACTGCAGGTCTCTTTCAGTCAGGGAGGCCGTGCGACTGGCAAAGGGAGTCTGCGCAGCACTGCCTTCGCGAGGCTCTTTGACGACTGGGGCACTCAACCCAGGCAAGCCAGAGAGCAGTACGTTGCCCTTGCTATGAATGTGAAGAGCTTTCTCCAGGGCTCTGTTGAGGCTAAGGTTCCTCAGAAGCCAGGAGCCGCCGTTCCGGCACGGAGAGAAGTCATCCTGCGAACTTGGCGAACGAGCTCCTATCCTGTGTGCCCCCAGGAGCGTCGCAGAGTTAAGGCACTCCGTGGTGGAGTATGGCCTCATGGAAGCCACTGCACACCCAACTCCCCCGACGTGAAACACTGGAACTTACCTTGAGGCCTGAGGTCACCTTTCGTTCGGCCGGAGCTGAACATGTGGTGCCGTGGGAGGGGTTCCTAGAAAGGGATCGCCAGCACGGTTTTCGTGTTGAGAGAACACGCAGCCTCGGCCCACAACGACAATCCTGCCGTGCAGAGACGTCGGGCCGCTAGTGCTGTTCAGGCAGCTTTGAAGCCAAGCGCAAGGCGCCTCCAAACGGGGAGAAAGCGTACTCTCCCCTCCGCGTCCCACGTTCAAGCTGAATGACGCAGCATGTTTCTCGGAAGGCTCTGCCGAGCTATCTAGTACGAGGGAGAAGGCGCTTGCCTCTGCTGAGAAAGGTTTTGACGTGGGGATGGCTGGACAGGCGGAAGAGCGTTCCCCAGGCCGTGCAAAGTTTAGGCCTTGGTGATTCCGGATGGTCCCAAGGGTCCAGAGTTGTCCCTGGGAAAGCTGTCCTTTTCCCTCTTTTTCCGGCTGGAAGTACACCTCCGGCATCCGACTGCCGTTCGGAGACGTCCTGGGGGAGACGCCCTGCTTTCACTTTGGACGCACACTGGTGTTTCTCAGAAGAGCCCAAATTCCTCCCTGCGGGTGGGGAGGTTGGCACACTGGCATGGAATGTAAGGCTGTTCAGAACTGCGTACCTTGAGGCCTTGTGAAGGCCGTACGAACGAGAGCTTTCGAGCGAACAGGGCAGCGCTTCGCCATCATCGTTGCACATTCACGGAGCTGAATCAAACGAACGCATTTACTTCCTGTGGCTCAAACACAGCCGAGGAGTTGGAAGGCATACAGTGCCCTTTGACAGTTGTTACAACGAACGTGAGTTCACAGTGTCTCGTGAAATACCTTCCACGGTCGAAGCATTCCGTTAAGGCATGCCCCTCCGCTCCCTCTGGCGCTCCGAGGTGTTACTAACGGGGGAAATCTGGACTTTTGCTTGAGGCCGGGGTGGGGCGGGGGGACTCACAATTCTTCTGCCGGCGAGCTCCAGAGCGCTCCTTCTGAAGCTCCCAGCAAGGAACTGAGAGCAGCAGGCCTCACACGAGTACACTCAGACTTCTTCTGTCACGAGTCAACTCAGACTTCTTATGTGAGGCCTTCCGGCAGCAAAGAGAAGGTGCGCGCGAGGAGTGTGCATAAGGCAGCTTAGGACCCGCAACTGTCTCGTCTACCACGGAGGGGAATAAGGTTTGACCAGGGTCGCCCAGTTTCAAAGCTGAGCTCACGTTGTTATCCTCAGTGGTTTCCGATTACCTGAAGGAAACACACGGGAGGAACAGGGCCCTTCCATGGAGGCCCTTTTGGGCACAGGGACCTCTGCGTGGGATCTACTGGATAAGTATGGCAGTACCTTAGATAGGCCTCAGTGACCAAGGCTGTCGTCTGGCTCATGCCTTAGCTGTGTTAAGTGTGGAAAACGTGCTGGTCCTCAGGCTGGGCCCACAGCCTAGCTTTCGCTTCTGTGAGAGTGCTGTCCCGAGTATCCTCCTGGAGCCAGTCGTCAGCACGGTGCCTTTTGGCACTGCAGTTCTCTTTCAGTCAAGGAGGCCGTGCGACTGGCAAAGGGAGTCTGCGCAGCACTGCCTTCACGAAGCTCTTTGACGACTGGGGCACTCAACCCAGGCAAGCCAGAGAGCAGTACGTTGCCCTTGCTATGAATGTGAAGAGCTTTCTCCAGGGCCCTGTTGAGGCTAAGGTTCCTCAGAAGCCAGGAGCCGCCGTTCCGGCACGGAGAGAAGTCATCCTGCGAACTTGGCGAACGAGCTCCTATCCTGTGTGCCCCCAGGAGCGTCGCAGAGTTAAGGCACTCCGTGGTGGAGTATGGCCTCATGGAAGCCACTGCACACCCAACTCCCCCGACGTGAAACACTGGAACTTACCTTGAGGCCTGAGGTCACCTTTCGTTCGGCCGGAGCTGAACATGTGGTGCCGTGGGAGGGGTTCCTAGAAAGGGATCGCCAGCACGGTTTTCGTTTTGAGAGAACACGCAGCCTCGGCCCACAACGACAATCCTGCCGTGCAGAGACGTCGGGCCGCTAGTGCTGTTCAGGCAGCTTTGAAGCCAAGCGCAAGGCGCCTCCAAACGGGGAGAAAGCGTACTCTCCCCTCCGCGTCCCACGTTCAAGCTGAATGACGCAGCATGTTTCTCGGAAGGCTGTGCCAAGCTATCTAGTACAAGGGAGAGAGTGCCTGCCTCTGCTGAGAAAGGTTTTGACGTGGGGATTGCTGGACATGAGGAAGAGCGTTCCCCAGGCCGTGCAAAGTTTAGGCTTTGGTGACTCTGGATGGTCCCAAGGGTCCAGAATTGTCCCTGGGAAAGCTGTCCTCTTTTTCTTTCTCCGGCTGGAAGTAAACAGCTGGCAACCGACTGCCGTACGCAGACGTCCTGGGGGAGCCCCCCGGTTTCATTTGGGATGCACGTGGGTGTCTCACAGAAGAGCCCAAATTCCTAATTGGGGGCACACCAGCATGGAATGTAAGGCTGTTTAGAACTGTGTACCCTGAGGCCGTTGGAAGGCCGTACGGACGAGAGCTTTCGAGCGAACAGGGCAGCGCTTCGCCATCATCGTTGCCCGTTCACGGAGCTTAATCAAACGAATGCCTTTACTTCCTGTGGTTCAAACGCACCAGAGGAGTTGGAAGGCATACAGTGCCCTTTGACAGTTGTTACGACGAACGTGAGTGCACAGTGTCTCGTGAAAGAAATCCCTAGCACTGTTGAAGCATCCCGTTAACGCATGCTTCTTCGCTCCTATGGCACTCCGAGGTGGTACTGACGGGGGAAATCTGGACTTTTATTCGAGGCCGGGGGGCTCACAATTCTTTTGTCGGCGAGCTCCAGAGTGCTCTTGCTGAAGCTCCCAGCAAGGACCTGAGAGCAGCAGGCCTCACACGAGTACACTCAGACGGCTTCCATCACGAGTAAACTCAGACCTCTTATGTGAGGCCTTCCGGCAGCAAAGAGAAGGTGGACGCGAGGAGTGTGCTTCAGGCAGCTTAGGACCCGCAACTGTCTCGTCTACCACGGAGGGGAATAAGGTTTGACCAGGGTCGCCCAGTTTCAAAGCTGAGCTCACGTTGTTATCCTCAGTGGTTTCCGATTACCTGAAGGAAACACACGGGAGGAACAGGGCCCTTCCATGGAGGCCCTTTTGGGCACAGGGACCTCTGCGTGGGATCTACTGGATAAGTATGGCAGTACCTTAGATAGGCCTCAGTGACCAAGGCTGTCGTCTGGCTCATGCCTTAGCTGTGTTAAGTGTGGAAAACGTGCTGGTCCTCAGGCTGGGCCCACAGCCTAGCTTTCGCTTCTGTGAGAGTGCTGTCCCGAGTATCCTCCTGGAGCCAGTCGTCAGCACGGTGCCTTTTGGCACTGCAGTTCTCTTTCAGTCAAGGAGGCCGTGCGACTGGCAAAGGGAGTCTGCGCAGCACTGCCTTCACGAAGCTCTTTGACGACTGGGGCACTCAACCCAGGCAAGCCAGAGAGCAGTACGTTGCCCTTGCTATGAATGTGAAGAGCTTTCTCCAGGGCCCTGTTGAGGCTAAGGTTCCTCAGAAGCCAGGAGCCGCCGTTCCGGCACGGAGAGAAGTCATCCTGCGAACTTGGCGAACGAGCTCCTATCCTGTGTGCCCCCAGGAGCGTCGCAGAGTTAAGGCACTCCGTGGTGGAGTATGGCCTCATGGAAGCCACTGCACACCCAACTCCCCCGACGTGAAACACTGGAACTTACCTTGAGGCCTGAGGTCACCTTTCGTTCGGCCGGAGCTGAACATGTGGTGCCGTGGGAGGGGTTCCTAGAAAGGGATCGCCAGCACGGTTTTCGTTTTGAGAGAACACGCAGCCTCGGCCCACAACGACAATCCTGCCGTGCAGAGACGTCGGGCCGCTAGTGCTGTTCAGGCAGCTTTGAAGCCAAGCGCAAGGCGCCTCCAAACGGGGAGAAAGCGTACTCTCCCCTCCGCGTCCCACGTTCAAGCTGAATGACGCAGCATGTTTCTCGGAAGGCTCTGCCGAGCTATCTAGTACGAGGGAGAAGGCGCTTGCCTCTGCTGAGAAAGGTTTTGACGTGGGGATGGCTGGACAGGCGGAAGAGCGTTCCCCAGGCCGTGCAAAGTTTAGGCCTTGGTGATTCCGGATGGTCCCAAGGGTCCAGAGTTGTCCCTGGGAAAGCTGTCCTTTTCCCTCTTTTTCCGGCTGGAAGTACACCTCCGGCATCCGACTGCCGTTCGGAGACGTCCTGGGGGAGACGCCCTGCTTTCACTTTGGACGCACACTGGTGTTTCTCAGAAGAGCCCAAATTCCTCCCTGCGGGTGGGGAGGTTGGCACACTGGCATGGAATGTAAGGCTGTTCAGAACTGCGTACCTTGAGGCCGTGTGAAGGCCGTACGAACGAGAGCTTTCGAGCGAACAGGGCAGCGCTTCGCCATCATCGTTGCACATTCACGGAGCTGAATCAAACGAACGCATTTACTTCCTGTGGCTCAAACACAGCCGAGGAGTTGGAAGGCATACAGTGCCCTTTGACAGTTGTTACAACGAACGTGAGTTCACAGTGTCTCGTGAAATACCTTCCACGGTCGAAGCATTCCGTTAAGGCATGCCCCTCCGCTCCCTCTGGCGCTCCGAGGTGTTACTAACGGGGGAAATCTGGACTTTTGCTTGAGGCCGGGGTGGGGCGGGGGGACTCACAATTCTTCTGCCGGCGAGCTCCAGAGCGCTCCTGCTGAAGCTCCCAGCAAGGAACTGAGAGCAGCAGGCCTCACACGAGTACACTCAGACTTCTTCTGTCACGAGTCAACTCAGACTTCTTATGTGAGGCCTTCCGGCAGCAAAGAGAAGGTGCGCGCGAGGAGTGTGCATAAGGCAGCTTAGGACCCGCAACTGTCTCGTCTACCACGGAGGGGAATAAGGTTTGACCAGGGTCGCCCAGTTTCAAAACTGAGCTCACGTTGTTATCCTCAGTGGTTTCCGATTACCTGAAGGAAACACACGGGAGGAACAGGGCCCTTCCATGGAGGCCCTTTTGGGCACAGGGACCTCTGCGTGGGATCTACTGGATAAGTATGGCAGTACCTTAGATAGGCCTCAGTGACCAAGGCTGTCGTCTGGCTCATGCCTTAGCTGTGTTAAGTGTGGAAAACGTGCTGGTCCTCAGGCTGGGCCCACAGCCTAGCTTTCGCTTCTGTGAGAGTGCTGTCCCGAGTCTCCTCCTGGAGCCAGTCGTCAGCACGGTGCCTTTTGGCACTGCAGTTCTCTTTCAGTCAAGGAGGCCGTGCGACTGGCAAAGGGAGTCTGCGCAGCACTGCCTTCGCGAAGCTCTTTGACGACTGGGGCACTCAACCCAGGCAAGCCAGAGAGCAGTACGTTGCCCTTGCTATGAATGTGAAGAGCTTTCTCCAGGGCCCTGTTGAGGCTAAGGTTCCTCAGAAGCCAGGAGCCGCCGTTCCGGCACGGAGAGAAGTCATCCTGCGAACTTGGCGAACGAGCTCCTATCCTGTGTGCCCCCAGGAGCGTCGCAGAGTTAAGGCACTCCGTGGTGGAGTATGGCCTCATGGAAGCCACTGCACACCCAACTCCCCCGACGTGAAACACTGGAACTTACCTTGAGGCCTGAGGTCACCTTTCGTTCGGCCGGAGCTGAACATGTGGTGCCGTGGGAGGGGTTCCTAGAAAGGGATCGCCAGCACGGTTTTCGTTTTGAGAGAACACGCAGCCTCGGCCCACAACGACAATCCTGCCGTGCAGAGACGTCGGGCCGCTAGTGCTGTTCAGGCAGCTTTGAAGCCAAGCGCAAGGCGCCTCCAAACGGGGAGAAAGCGTACTCTCCCCTCCGCGTCCCACGTTCAAGCTGAATGACGCAGCATGTTTCTCGGAAGGCTGTGCCGAGCTATCTAGTACAAGGGAGAGAGTGCCTGCCTCTGCTGAGAAAGGTTTTGACGTGGGGATTGCTGGACATGAGGAAGAGCGTTCCCCAGGCCGTGCAAAGTTTAGGCTTTGGTGACTCTGGATGGTCCCAAGGGTCCAGAATTGTCCCTGGGAAAGCTGTCCTCTTTTTCTTTCTCCGGCTGGAAGTAAACAGCTGGCAACCGACTGCCGTACGCAGACGTCCTGGGGGAGCCCCCCGGTTTCATTTGGGATGCACGTGGGTGTCTCACAGAAGAGCCCAAATTCCTAATTGGGGGCACACCAGCATGGAATGTAAGGCTGTTTAGAACTGTGTACCCTGAGGCCGTTGGAAGGCCGTACGGACGAGAGCTTTCGAGCGAACAGGGCAGCGCTTCGCCATCATCGTTGCCCGTTCACGGAGCTTAATCAAACGAATGCCTTTACTTCCTGTGGTTCAAACGCAACAGAGGAGTTGGAAGGCATACAGTGCCCTTTGACAGTTGTTACGACGAACGTGAGTGCACAGTGTCTCGTGAAAGAAATCCCTAGCACTGTTGAAGCATCCCGTTAACGCATGCTTCTTCGCTCCTATGGCACTCCGAGGTGGTACTGACGGGGGAAATCTGGACTTTTATTCGAGGCCGGGGGGCTCACAATTCTTTTGTCGGCGAGCTCCAGAGTGCTCTTGCTGAAGCTCCCAGCAAGGACCTGAGAGCAGCAGGCCTCACACGAGTACACTCAGACGGCTTCCATCACGAGTAAACTCAGACCTCTTATGTGAGGCCTTCCGGCAGCAAAGAGAAGGTGGACGCGAGGAGTGTGCTTCAGGCAGCTTAGGACCCGCAACTGTCTCGTCTACCACGGAGGGGAATAAGGTTTGCCCAGGGTCGCCCAGTTTCAAAACTGAGCTCACGTTGTTATCCTCAGTGGTTTCCGATTACCTGAAGGAAACACACGGGAGGAACAGGGCCCTTCCATGGAGGCCCTTTTGGGCACAGGGACCTCTGCGTGGGATCTACTGGGTAAGTATGGCAGTACCTTAGATAGGCCTCAGGGACCAAGGCTGTGGTCTGGCTCATGTCTTAGCTGTGTTAAGTGTGGAAAACGTGCTGGTCCTCAGGCTGGGCCCACAGCCTAGCTTTCGCTTCTCTGAGAGTGCTGTCCCGAGTCTCCTCCTGGAGCCAGTCGTCAGCACGGTGCCTTTTGGCACTGCAGTTCTCTTTCAGTCAGGGAGGCCGTGCGACTGGCAAAGGGAGTCTGCGCAGCACTGCCTTCGCGAGGCTCTTTGACGACTGGGGCACTCAACCCAGGCAAGCCAGAGAGCAGTACGTTGCCCTTGCTATGAATGTGAAGAGCTTTCTCCAGGGCTCTGTTGAGGCTAAGGTTCCTCAGAAGCCAGGAGCCGCCGTTCCGGCACGGAGAGAAGTCATCCTGCGAACTTGGCGAACGAGCTCCTATCCTGTGTGCCCCCAGGAGCGTCGCAGAGTTAAGGCACTCCGTGGTGGAGTATGGCCTCATGGAAGCCACTGCACACCCAACTCCCCCGACGTGAAACACTGGAACTTACCTTGAGGCCTGAGGTCACCTTTCGTTCGGCCGGAGCTGAACATGTGGTGCCGTGGGAGGGGTTCCTAGAAAGGGATCGCCAGCACGGTTTTCGTTTTGAGAGAACACGCAGCCTCGGCCCACAACGACAATCCTGCCGTGCAGAGACGTCGGGCCGCTAGTGCTGTTCAGGCAGCTTTGAAGCCAAGCGCAAGGCGCCTCCAAACGGGGAGAAAGCGTACTCTCCCCTCCGCGTCCCACGTTCAAGCTGAATGACGCAGCATGTTTCTCGGAAGGCTCTGCCGAGCTATCTAGTACGAGGGAGAAGGCGCTTGCCTCTGCTGAGATAGGTTTGACGTGGGGATGGCTGGACAGGCGGAAGAGCATTCCCCAGGCCGTGCAAAGTTTAGGCCTTGGTGATTCCGGATGGTCCCAAGGGTCCAGAGTTGTCCCTGGGAAAGCTGTCCTTTTCCCTCTTTTTCCGGCTGGAAGTACACCTCCGGCATCCGACTGCCGTTCGGAGACGTCCTGGGGGAGACGCCCTGCTTTCACTCTGGACGCACACTGGTGTTTCTCAGAAGAGCCCAAATTCCTCCCTGCGGGTGGGGAGGTTGGCACACTGGCATGGAATGTAAGGCTGTTCAGAACTGCGTACCTTGAGGCCGTGTGAAGGCCGTACGAACGAGAGCTTTCGAGCGAACAGGGCAGCGCTTCGCCATCATCGTTGCACATTCACGGAGCTGAATCAAACGAACGCATTTACTTCCTGTGGCTCAAACACAGCCGAGGAGTTGGAAGGCATACAGTGCCCTTTGACAGTTGTTACAACGAACGTGAGTTCACAGTGTCTCGTGAAATACCTTCCACGGTCGAAGCATTCCGTTAAGGCATGCCCCTCCGCTCCCTCTGGCGCTCCGAGATGTTAATAACGGGGGAAATCTGGACTTTTGCTTGAGGCCGGGGTGGGGCGGGGGGACTCACAGTTCTTCTGCCGGCGAGCTCCAGAGCGCTCCTGCTGAAGCTCCCAGCAAGGAACTGAGAGCAGCAGGCCTCACACGAGTACACTCAGACTTCTTCTGTCACGAGTCAACTCAGACTTCTTATGTGAGGCCTTCCGGCAGCAAAGAGAAGGTGCGCGCGAGGATTGTGCTTCAAGCAGCTCAGGACCCGCCACTGTCTGCCACGGAGGGGAATAAGGTTTGGCCAGGGTCGCCCAGCTTCATACCTGAGCTCATACGGGTATCCTCAGTGGTTTCTGATTACCTCAAGGAAGCACAACGGGAGGAACAGGGCCCTTCCATGGAGGCCCTTTTGGGCACAGGGACCTCTGCGTGGGATCTACTGGGTAAGTATGGCAGTACCTTAGGGAGGCCTCAGGGACCAAGGCTCTCTGGCTCACGCCTAGCTGTGCAAAGAAGTGTGGCAAACGTACGTACTGCTCCTCAGGCTGGGCCCACAGCCTAGCTTTCGCTTCTCTGAGAGTGCTGTCCCGAGTCTCCTCCTGGAGCCAGTCGTCAGCACGGTGCCTTTTGGCACTGCAGTTCTCTTTCAGTCAGGGAGGCCGTGCGACTGGCAAAGGGAGTCTGCGCAGCACTGCCTTCGCGAGGCTCTTTGACGACTGGGGCACTCAACCCAGGCAAGCCAGAGAGCAGTACGTTGCCCTTGCTATGAATGTGAAGAGCTTTCTCCAGGGCCCTGTTGAGGCTAAGGTTCCTCAGAAGCCAGGAGCCGCCGTTCCGGCACGGAGAGAAGTCATCCTGCGAACTTGGCGAACGAGCTCCTATCCTGTGTGCCCCCAGGAGCGTCGCAGAGTTAAGGCACTCCGTGGTGGAGTATGGCCTCATGGAAGCCACTGCACACCCAACTCCCCCGACGTGAAACACTGGAACTTACCTTGAGGCCTGAGGTCACCTTTCGTTCGGCCGGAGCTGAACATGTGGTGCCGTGGGAGGGGTTCCTAGAAAGGGATCGCCAGCACGGTTTTCGTTTTGAGAGAACACGCAGCCTCGGCCCACAACGACAATCCTGCCGTGCAGAGACGTCGGGCCGCTAGTGCTGTTCAGGCAGCTTTGAAGCCAAGCGCAAGGCGCCTCCAAACGGGGAGAAAGCGTACTCTCCCCTCCGCGTCCCACGTTCAAGCTGAATGACGCAGCATGTTTCTCGGAAGGCTGTGCCGAGCTATCTAGTACAAGGGAGAGAGTGCCTGCCTCTGCTGAGAAAGGTTTTGACGTGGGGATTGCTGGACATGAGGAAGAGCGTTCCCCAGGCCGTGCAAAGTTTAGGCTTTGGTGACTCTGGATGGTCCCAAGGGTCCAGAATTGTCCCTGGGAAAGCTGTCCTCTTTTTCTTTCTCCGGCTGGAAGTAAACAGCTGGCAACCGACTGCCGTACGCAGACGTCCTGGGGGAGCCCCCCGGTTTCATTTGGGATGCACGTGGGTGTCTCACAGAAGAGCCCAAATTCCTAATTGGGGGCACACCAGCATGGAATGTAAGGCTGTTTAGAACTGTGTACCCTGAGGCCGTTGGAAGGCCGTACGGACGAGAGCTTTCGAGCGAACAGGGCAGCGCTTCGCCATCATCGTTGCCCGTTCACGGAGCTTAATCAAACGAATGCCTTTACTTCCTGTGGCTCAAACGCACCAGAGGAGTTGGAAGGCATACAGTGCCCTTTGACAGTTGTTACGACGAACGTGAGTGCACAGTGTCTCGTGAAAGAAATCCCTAGCACTGTTGAAGCATCCTGTTAACGCATGCTTCTTCGCTCCTATGGCACTCCGAGGTGGTACTGACGGGGGAAATCTCGACTTTTATTCGAGGCCGGGGGGCTCACAATTCTTTTGTCGGCGAGCTCCAGAGTGCTCTTGCTGAAGCTCCCAGCAAGGACCTGAGAGCAGCAGGCCTCACACGAGTACACTCAGACGGCTTCCATCACGAGTAAACTCAGACCTCTTATGTGAGGCCTTCCGGCAGCAAAGAGAAGGTGCGCGCGAGGAGTGTGCTTCAGGCAGCTTAGGACCCGCAACTGTCTCGTCTACCACGGAGGGGAATAAGGTTTGCCCAGGGTCGCCCAGTTTCAAAACTGAGCTCACGTTGTTATCCTCAGTGGTTTCCGATTAC